>NW_027172290.1:42500-52500 GCF_036898095.1 Palaemon carinicauda | reverse complement strand
CTCTCTCTCTCTCTCTCTCTCTCTCCCTCCGGAGCACCATCACTTCCTATCTCTTCTGTCTAACCCTTCAATTTCCTTTTCCCAATTTCCACGACGATCGATCGATTCACCATTTCAACTACGTTCCCAATCAGCCCCCCAACACCCCCCCTCCCACCCCCAAGCGAAAAAGGTCAACACTTTATCATCATAAGTCTTCTTTTATTTCTAATTTGTTTCATGCTTATTTATTTCCTTATTTCCTTTCCTCACTGGGCTATTTTTCCCTGTTGGAGCTCTTGGGCTTGTAGCACCTTTTTTTTCCAACTAGGGTTGTAGCTTAGCTAATAATAATAATGAAAGCAAAACAATAATAAATAGAATGCGAAGAACTGAACCGAAAATCCAGAAAAATCAGTGTAATTATTATTATTATTATTATTATTATTATTATTTTTATCATTACTTGCTAGGCTACAACCCTAGTTGGAAAAGAAGGATGCTATTAGCCCAGGAGCTCCAACAGGGAAAATAGTCCAGTGAGGAAAGGAAACAGTAACAACATTTAAATAAATATTTCCTATTTAAGTATAAAAACTCTATCACAAGAGGAAGAGAAATTAGATAGAATAGTATGCCCGAGTGTACCCTCAAGCAAGAGAACTCTTACCCAAGACAGTGCAAGACCATGGTACAGAGGCTTGACACTACCCAAGACTAGAGAACAATGGTTTGATTTTGGAGTGTCCTCTTTTGCATTTATATGGATAATTATAAATTGTAGAAGAGTTGCTTACCATAGCTAAAGAGTCTCTTTTACCCTTGGCAAAACGAAAGCGGCCACTGAACGATTAAAGTGCAGTTGTTAACCCCTTGAGAGAAAAAGAATTGTTTGGTGATCTTTGTGTTGTCAGGTGTATGAGAACAGAGAAGAATATGTAATGACTATACCAGACTATTCTGTGTATGTGTAGGCGAAAGGAAAATGAACCGTAACCAGAGACACTGATCAAATGTACAGTAGTACTGTCTGGCCAGTCAAAGGATCCATAACGGGTGGCTGGTGCCTGGACAACCTACTACCTATATTATTATTATTAGTAGTAGTAGTAGTAGTAGTATTCCAAGCTAAGCTATAACCCTAGTTGGAAAAGCAAGATACTATAAAGCCAAGGACTTCAACAGGGAAAAATAGCCCTGTGAGGAGAGGAAACAAGGAAATAAATAATCTACAACAGAGGTAATAAACAATCGAAATAAAATATTCTAAGAAAATATTTTCATATATAAACTATAAAAATTTCACATTAAAAAAGAGGAGTAGAAATAATATAGAACAGTGTGCCCAAGTGTACCCTCAAGCAAGAAATCATAGTACAGATGCTATGCTAATACCCAAGACTAGAGAACAATGGCTTGATTTTCGAATGTCCTTCTCTTATACATTTATATGGATAATTATAAACTGTATCAGAAGGCTTCAAAATTACCTACCATTGAAATGAGCTTGACCTGACCTGACCTTATACCTGGCTATTGTGGTAAGAATTCAAGCCACAAACACCTGAATATATAAGCCAGGTAATGTCTTTCAGTGTGGTATTTTTCTGAAAATGTTTGTATATATGTTCGTACACCCAATGTACCATAAAACGTGTAACGATATCGCTTTCAATAAAATCAGTCCTTCAAAGAAGTAATACGAAACTGGACTTATATTTTCTAATACATTTTCCCTGTGGTTCTTCTGCATCTGAGCGTAACTTTTTCCCTTCGATTTTTACGCATGTATTCATACATATACACATTCCCGCACAAATAAATTAATATTCATATATATTATATATATATATATATATAACAGACACACACATGTATATATAAATATATATATACATATATATACATATGTATATCTGTGTATATATATGTATAAATACATTATATATATAAATATATATATTATATATATATATATGTATGTATGTATTCATACATATATATACACAGATATATACATAAGTATATATATATATATGTATATATATATATATATATATATAGTATGTATATATAGAAGAACAGACAAATATATATGTATATATATATATATATATAGAAGAACAGACAAATATATGTATATATATATATATATATATAGAAGAACAGACAAATATATATATATATATATATATATAAATATATATATATATATAAATATATATATATATATGTACACCTAATGACTGTTTTAATGAAAACCAGACAAGGGAGAGATGATCTATGTTGCTGGACAGCGCAATCAAATCTTACTGATGACCCCTACAACAGATGTTGCTCAAGTCATTAGAAACGAATTATGCTCTCTCTCTCTCTCTCTCTCTCTCTCTCTCTCTCTCTCTCTGTACATTTTTCTCCATCTAAGAGCAATATCACATATCTGCCCTACCACATAGACAGACAAACATTGTGTGTGGGTGTATATATAAATTTATATATATATATATATATATATATACATATATTAATTTACATATCAATATATATATATAAACACATATTTATTTATATATATATAAATATATATATATATATATATATATATACAGTATATATACATATATATATGTAAATATATATACACTAGTCATACAGGGATGACAAAACTAGTCAAATTTGGTTTTCAGCAAATAAGGTGAGCTTGTTAGCGCTACACACTGAGTTTGAGCTGTTTACTGTGGAAACCACTGCTGTGATTGGTCATCACAGTGGGGGGTTGGGGTTACCCGTCTGACGTTCTGGCGAGTATCTATTCTGATGAAACTGGAACGGAAACCAGACACCTAATAAGTTTCTCAGATATTTCTGCTTGTGTTTGTGGGTTTCTAAATGTTTTCTATTTCATTCATCATACTTTATTTTCTTCCTGTAAAACGAATTCAAAAATTTAAAAAATTAGATTACAAACAAGATAATGTGGCAATAATTAAATGGCTGACTGGGGTGTGTAAGGTATGTTTAAGTGAAGAAAAGATTCCATAAGAGTATATGGATAGGTTAATGTTTCTTTTCTCTAATATTTGTGGGACATATTCTTAGGTTTCTGAAGATAAACTAAAACATTTGGATTGGAGAGATGAAACAGATAACATGACAAACTAGAGCGGCACACAGTTAAACTCAGACCTTTATTGCAGTAGCTTATTTCTTGACCTTTTGCTCGACCTTGATATTGACCTTGGACTTTAACATGTATTAATTGGCTTCGATTTTCATGCACTCAAATTTGAACCAAGTTTGAAGTCTCTGTGACAACGATGTCCAAACTTATGGCTGATTACGCAAATTGGACATTTTGCTTGACCATGACCTTGACCTTGACCTTCCAAAATTTAAGCATTTCCCACTTTTTACATAGCAGTTAATCCCTGCAAGTTTTATTACTTTACATTTAAAATTGTGGCCAGAAGGTGTTCACTAACAAACACACAAACAGGGGGTAAAACATAACCTACTTCCAACTTCGTTGGCGGAAGTAAATATAAGAAATGTCATTTTATAGAATGGTTTGAGGGTCAAGTGTTGTTTTCAAGCTCTCCTAGACTCACCGTTGCTTACAATTCATATAAAACTTTCACAAGACTCTGCAGCTTTTCTTTCCTATCAATAACAAACACAGAATTATCTGTAGGCATCTGCTGAATCACCCATCATTCCTTGCCATTCACTTAATCTCCTACATCTAATCTTTCCTAAATATCTTACAATAAGGATATATAAAGATACCAGGATTGGCTACTGTAACTCCATTTACAATAATTTACTGAAAGTGCAACTTAAGAAATTACGATACCATAATAAATAGAGGAGCAAAACTGATAAAAGGTGTCCCACCTCGAGAAAGGATCACTTCTACACTTTTTGACTCACACTGATTGTCTATTAGAGCAAGAATAGAGTTTAAAATAAGTGCAATAACCCATTAAGTTAGCACAACCGGACGTCCTAAATATCCAAAATTTGCTACATATTGTGCAGCCAACAAATCGTGTTGACACGAGAATAGTTGCAGATTGTTTTAAATTATTGGAACCTAGATATATGTCTACTGTAGTCTCTAGAGCCTTTAAATATGCAGCCCCCAGACTATAAAATGGGCTCCCAATAGACATCCGAAAGACTGAAGATATTAAGGCTTTCAAAAGGAAACTGAAGACTTTCTTGTGCGCTAAGTGTTTCGAAAATGTAGACCTGACAATAAACGAGCAATGAGCAATATGCGATGTGAAATGCCGAATGCCTTAGAATGTAAAGGATAAAATGAGTGTGAAGGTCGGGGTGGAGAGTAAAGTTCCCCTACTGTAGGGGACCAGAAAAGCAGCCATTAAAGTAAAGTAAGTAAACATACTGTATTATCTTCATCTGAGACCAATCATTGCTCCCAAACTAATTTTTATCCTTTTTATGTATACTTTCTCTAGAATTTTTCTTATACAATAATTCACATAACTCCGCTCAAACTACTCAAGTTAACATCTTTTCCTACACCTTCTACATTGCATCTGCCCTATATTCTGCCATTTGGTCCACAAACATAGAATGGTAGAGCTATCAGTGCACCCCACACACTGCAGTGTAGGCGCCTAATTTCAACGTTTTAGAGTTTTAGTTTAATTCTGTTTTAGTCTCCTTGATTCTATTTTGCTGTTTGGTCGGGGCAGGACGAATGTTCAAGTACCACTCTGGTTCGATTTTACTAATAGTGTCTGGAACTTCACCATCCTTGATAGAAAGGGATGGGGGTGTTTGGGGGAGCCTATAGGTCTACCTACTGAGCCATGGTTCTAGCTTGATCTAGAGAGGGCTTGGGCGCTGATCGAATGTATATATGGTCAGTCTCTACGGCACTATCCTATCTCTAGGAATTTGTCCTGTCACTTGCCTCTGCCGTTCATGAATGACCTATAAACCTCTTAAAACTTATATTTCATAGTACAGCTTTGGGGTAACACCTTCTCCACCTAGTGGACCAATGACCCTAGAAGACCTCGCGTACACGAGAGTCATGAGAAGTGGCCTTTATTCATTAAATCATAATGCTTTTTTACTCAAGCATTATTACCAATATACTATAAATGATAGATTGACATCCTCCCATTATAGATTCGTAATGAACTTCCGTTTTCCTTCGCATTTCATATTTCCCTTCCTCGATGAATATTTTTCAATTCACTTTCAAAATTGTAATACAAAAAATTAAACGCCTGTAATACTATTTATACCTTTTAATAACTCCCTTTTTATGCAAATTTATGGGTATATAAGTTATATTTCTGTAACTTATATCTTGCACACAAGGGTCAGCAAACATCGCTATTTATTCTTATCAATACCTAACCGTTTCTCACATATATCTTAAACTTACTTCCTCATCCATTCTCATATAAAGAAAATGTAAGCCAAAAATAAAACTCGGTACAATCAGGATGCGACTGGGTGCAACTCTAAATGTTCAACATGCTACACTTACAAGCTTTGTGATTGGCTTCTGCCTTCTCACAACCGATTCATGTAAATATAACGTTAATAATAAAAGAGATTATAGTTAATACTTCAATGATGAATGATGCGACAGGCGTGCACACCACATCCATGTACTGCTAATAAGAACAGAGGAGCAATGAGATAATGTTCTCTTGTGAGCAAAAGGATCCACGGCGGAGCAAAGACTATTCGATTGGCCGCCAATCATAATGCTCGTGCGCGGAGCAAAGACTATTTGTGTAGCAGCCAATCACAATGATTGTGAGTGGAGAAAAGCCTATTTGTGGGGCTTCCAATCACAATTCTTTTGATTAGAGCAAAGATTATTTGTGTGGTAGCCAATTACAATGCTTGTGAGCAGACCAAAGACCATTTGGATGGCAGCCAGTCACAATGCTTGTGAGCGGAGCAAAGATCATTTGTATGGCGGTTAATCACAATGCTTGTGAGCAGAACAAAGATTATTTGTGTGTCGTCCAATCACAATGCTTATGATCGGAGCAAAGACTGTTTGTGTGGCGGCCTATCACAATGCTTGTGAGCGTAGCAAAGACTATTTGTGTGGCACCAAATCACAATGCTTGTGGGCAGAGCAAAGATTATTTATGTGCCGGTCAATCACAATGCTTATGAGTGGAGCAAAGACTATTTGTCTGGCGGCCTAACACTATGCTTGTGAGCCCAGCAAAGACTATTTGAGTGGCATCGCCAATCACAATGCTTAAGAGCAGAGCAAAAGATTATTTGTGTGGGGGCCAATCACAATGCTTGTGAGCGGAGCAAAGACTACTTGAGTGGCATCTCCAATCACAATGCTTGTGAGCGGAGCAAAGACTATTTGAGTGGCATCACCAATCACAATGCTGGAGAGCAGAGCAAAGACTATTTGTGTGGGGGCCAATAACAATGCTTGTGAGCGGAGCAAAGACTACTTGAGTGGCATCGCCAATCATAATGCTTATGAGTGGAGCAAAGACTATTTGTCTGGCGGCCTATCACAATGCTTGTGAACGGAGCAAAGACTATTCAAGTGGCATCACCAATCACAATGCTTGTGAGCAGAGCAAAGACTATTTGTATGGGGGCCAATCACAATGCTTGAGAGCAGAGCAAAGACTATTTGTGCGGGGGGCCAATGACAATGCTTGTGAGCGGAGCAAAGACTATTTGAGTGGCATCACCAATCACAATGCTTGAGAGCAGAGCAAAGACTATTTGTCTGGCGGCCTATCACAATGCTTGTGAGCGGAGCAAAGAATATTTGTGTGGGGACCAATCACAATGCTTGTGAGCGGAGCAAAGACTATTTGAGTGGCATCACCAATCAAAATGCTTGAGAGCAGAGCAAAGACTATTTGTGTGGGGACCAATCACAATGCTTGTGAGCGGAGCAAAGACTATTTGAGTGGCATCGCCAATCACAATGCTTACGAGTGGAGCAAAGACTATTTGTCTGGCGGCCTATCACAATGATTGTGAGCGGAGCAAAGACTATTTGAGTGGCATCACCAATCACAATGCTTGTGAGCAGAGCAAAGACTATTTGAGTGGCATCGCCAATCACAATGCTTATGAGTGGAGCAAAGAGTATTTGTCTGGCGGCCTATCACAAAGCTTGTGAGCAGAGCAGACTATTTGAGTGGCATCACCAATCACAATGCTTGTGAGCAGAGCAAAGACTATTTGTATGACGGCCAATCACAATGCTTGTAAACAGAGCTTGTTGAAGAAGGGGGCTGCTCCCAGTCACAGCTGTATAAGTTTCAGCTTTTCATACATATAGTAAATCTAGAACTTTACAAAACGAAAAATATCGCTTTTATCTCAAATGCAGAGTTCCCTTTTGAAAGTTTACACTGTATTCGTTCAAAAACTAATCAAAACAACTACTACAAACAAAGGATTTTATTCACTTGAGAAAGCAGCATCTCCCAAGATCCATTTACCGTTGAAAAACTTCTTTTTCACATGACATTTAGAACAGCGCATTTTTCATTCCAAAGTTCCAGCTCAAATTCAGCTCGCACTTTTCGTCTGCTATTTCCCTTCTTTTCACTTCGCTCCATTTTCCCACTTTTCTTCTTCTGCAAACCAAAGACCCTTAACGGCCTCGGAGTACATTATGGGCTTTACTTTAATGGCCTTTCTTTGCGGATGTTTCCAGGGGGAAAATAATGTGGAATTGTCTCTTTTTCTATATACCGAATATCTGTTATACTCTTCATATTGGTTATTTGAGATAACTTTTATTATTTTACAGTTATTTTATTTCTAATGGAATTTTTATGGACCTTTTCGAATAAGATGGTACATTTCTTTTCCTTTTATCATATTTTCCATTGTCAGGACAGATGATACAATTGATGTAGTGCATCTTTTCCTTTTCAGTGATAAAAAAATAATATAAAATGTTTTCTACTCTTTAAAAATTATCTTTTTTTTTTTTTCAAAACCAGATATAAAACTGAGATATCACGAAATAACATTCTATTCTTTAATGGAGTTCCAAGCAAAAATGATGTAAAATAGTGATTTTTATATTTGAAAAAATACCTGTAAAAATTCCAAAAATGAGTTCAGATGATATTTCGTTAGATATCGATCCTAGATTGCCAATGTTTATAAGACTTTATTTGCAGATGTTTTTGAATGAAAATTATGCACAACGATGTTTTCATTCAAGGCAGAAATATTATAAAATCTAATATATAATAGAAATTCCAAACGTCCTTATAACTTTCATAGAGTTCTTATTTTCAACGCTACAAGAAATGCTTTAATAATAAGATAATTGAATGAAGAAACATCCTTGTTCAATCAGTAATATGATAACTTACATCACAAAAACCTCGTAAATTGCTTTTATTTCCATAAAAGATTCCGTTAAACCATCACTTTTTCATATCTTTAATCTATTTCGTCTTTTGCAGGGCACCAGGGACCCGCTGAGATACTACCACTAGAGTTATTGGGTCATCTGACTGGCCAAACAGTACTACATTGGATTCCTCTCTCTGGTTACGGATCATTTTAGATTTATCTATACATACACCGAATAGTCTAGTCTATTCTAGCCACATTCACCTGTGCTTATACACCTGGCAATACTGAGATTACCAAAAAATTCTATTTCGCTAAAAGGGTTAACTACTGTACTGTAATTGTTCAGTGGCTACTTTGCTCTTGGTAAGGGTAGAAGAGACTCTTTAGCTATGGTATGTAGCTCCTCTGGGAGGACACTCCAAAATCTAATCATTGTTCTCTAGTCTTGGGTTGTTCCATAGCCATTTTACCATGGTCTTCTTTTTTCTTGGATTAGAGTTCTCTTGCTTGGGGGTACACTCAGGCATGCTGTTCTATCTTATTTCTATTCCTCTTGCGATTTTGAAGTTTTTATAGTTTATATGTGAAGGATTTAATTTAAATTTGTTACAGTTCTTCAAATATCTTATTTTGATTGCTTATTCTTCACTTGTAGTTTATTCATTTTCTTGTTTCCTTTTCTCGCTGGGCTACTTTTCCTTGGTGGGACCCTTGGGTTTATAGCAACTTGCTTTTCCAACTAGGGTTATAGATTAGCTTGTAATAATAATAATAATAACAAATAATAATAATAATAATAATAATAATAATAATAATAAAAGAAATCTTACTATAACATTCACATCGCAAAGTTATAGTAAGATAAATTTCACTTTTTCAATATCCAACTGATAATCACAAAGGTCCACTAATTTACTAGAATTTTTTTTTTATCACATTTCTTTATCTTTTCGTTTTTAGATTTCCGTTTCATGCGCTATAATAAATGTCAAAATGATATAAAATTACAATGACATGCTTAAAAAATACAAAATTACTAAGTTTATCATGATTTCTACGTTAGATTTTTTATTACATAACTATTTAATTTCTAATCAATTTCATTTCTTTATTTTCTGTTTCTTAAGAGTTGTTTCACACACTGATAAAACCTTGAATGATTTGCAATATCTTTCAATTGAGAGGTTGCGAGGTCCCTGACTGGTGAATGCCAGACTGGGGTTCAAGTTCCATTCAAACCCTTTAGTTCCTTAGGTAGCTGCAACCTCATCATCCTTTTAAGATAAGGATGGGGTGTTTTGAGGAGCCTATTGGTCTATCCGCTGAATTATCAGCAGCTATTGCCTGGCCCTCCTTGATCCTAGCTTGGGTGGAGAGGGGGCTTGGGCGCTAATCATATGTATATATGGTCAGTCATTAGGGCATTATCCTGCTTGATAAGGCCTTGATAAGGCAATGTCACTGTCCCTTGCCTCCACCATTCATGAGCGGCTTTTGACCTTTACGAGCATATTTATTCACATGCTTAGTAAGTAATCAAGAAATAAAATTTAATAAGTTATGATTTCTTCTTTGAATTTTTTATCAGAATTTTATTTAATTTCGAATTCCTTTAATATCTCGCAATAACATTTGCAATATTATAAAATAATCC
>NW_027172290.1:17500-27500 GCF_036898095.1 Palaemon carinicauda | reverse complement strand
TATATATATCAAGATACAAGAAAAAAAGAATATATATACATATATACGTACAAACATACATACATATATAAATATATGAATAAATAAATAAATATATGTGTGTATGTGTGTATATATATATATATATATATATATAAATAAATATATATATACATACATATATATATATATATATATATATATATATATATATATATATATAAACATTAAACGTATTTGAAAAGAGAATAATTTTCATTCTTGTTTATCAATTGGCTAGAATTTTGCTGACTTCCCTAAAAGTTTATTAGAAGTAAAAGGACGAAGTACTATAATTGTAAAGACAAGAAGATATCAGTAACAAGAGAGAGAGAGAGAGAGAGAGAGAGAGAGAGAGAGAGAGAGTTACAATGATTTTGTATGTCTCAGAGACTTCTTAGTCCATCCGCACAGACTCTATTTGCTCTTGGGTAGAGCGAAATAGTTTAAGCATTGAGAGAGAGAGAGAGAGAGAGAGAGAGAGAGAGAGAGAGAGAGAGAGAGAGAGAGAGAGTTACAAGAATTTTCGATGTCTCAGACTTTTTAGTCCATCCGTGGAGACTCCATTTGCTCTTTGGTAGAGAGAGAGAGAGAGAGAGAGAGAGAGAGAGAGAGAGAGAGAGAGATTTCTGTGTGATCTCTTTCTAACACGAGCCAAGAACGCAAACTTTTTATCTCTGTCCCTTTTCCTATTCTGTGGGGCTGAAGTTATAATTAGAGCTAACTAGGAGTTATTCAAATAGGATTTAAAAAAAAAAAAAAAAAAAAAGTCATGAAGAATGCATTAATTATTGAGGTGGTTGCGTAAACCTTTTAAATTTCCGCCGGTTGTAAATATTTAAAACGAATTTAATATAACTGCTTTTAAAGAGACTCAAATAAATTATATTATAGAAAAAATAAATGTATTTTATTTTCTTTGTCTTAAAAAATTTCACCGGTTTCAAATAGTTAAAACAAATTTTATAAAATTGCTTTTAAGATATCAAATAAGTTATATTATGGAAAAATAATTATTTAATCTTATCTTTTTTATATCTTAAAAAAATTCCACCAGTTGTATATATTAAAAACAATTATAATATAACTGCTTTTAAAGTCTCAAATAAGTTATATTATGGGAAAAATATAATATTTAATCTAATATCTTTTATAGTTTAAAAAAATTCCATCAGTTACAAATATTTAAAACGAATTTAATACGGCAGCTTTTAAAGTCTCAAATAAGTTATATTATGAAAAAAAATAAATATTCAATCTTATCTTTTTTATATCTAGAATTTTTGTTTTTAAACGAATGTAATACAACTGATTTTAAAGAGTCTCAAATAAGTTATATTATAGAATAAATAATTATTTAATCTAATATCTTTTATAATTTAAAAAAATTTCACCGGTTGTAAATATCTAAAACGAATTTAATACAATTGCTTTTAGTCTCAAATAAATTATATTACGGAAAAAATAAATATTAATTGTTATTTATACATATCTTAAAATTTCTCCTTAGATCACATGCAGGAAAATAATGAAAGAAAAATTGCTTATTCAGACGAAACGGACGAAACGGATATCATTATTTGGTTTAATAAGATGGTATATGAAAAACAAATCTTAATCATATTTTCATATTCCTCTAAATTTCCGGAGGAGTAAAATGTTATGTAAAGAAAAACTTTTTTCAGTATTGCAAAACATATATAAAATTAAAAATTAATTCTGTCAATCCATTCATAAAACTAAGGTTTCCTTAAGAAACAAGAAAATATATATTTTCAGCATAGGAAAATAAATCATATTAATATTTTCAGTTTGTTTTAATCATTAGTTAAAAGTGAGTTTCTATAAACAAGAAAAATAGGAAAGTGCATAAAATTGTAAAGACAAAAGAACATCTTAAGATGTGAATAAAAAATATATAGGGCAATCAGGAATATCTAATTACAAAAGAGGAGAGATAAGATCCAAGAGAGTAGACTGAGGTGGTATGGTCATGTCATGAGAAGAGATGCACAATATATTGGGAGGAGATTGATGGAAATGGAAGTACAGGGAACGAGAAGGAGAGAGAGACTAAAACAAAGGTGGATGGACTGTATCAAGGATGACCTTCGATCAAAGGGATTAATCCGTGATGAAGTATGGGACAGAGGTAGATGGAGAACGCTGGCCAGAAACATCGACCCCACACAAAAGTGGGAAAAGATGCAGACAGAAGAAGAAGAAGAAGAAGAGAAAAGAAGAGAGAGAGAGAGAGAGAGAGAGAGAGAGAGAGAGAGAGAGAGAGAGAGAGAGAGAGAGAGAGAGAGAGAGAGAGAGAGAGAGAGAGAGAATAACTTCGACGTAATAGAGAATTTAAAGCTCAAAATAGAGACAACTGGCGAAATCTAACAAAGGTCCTTTGCGTCAATAGGCGTAGGAGGAGATGATAATGATGAGTTACTGATTACCCTCAATGTGTTATCTTTATCAACTGATGATTGTGTTTTCATTATACTTTATGCAAACTATTTCCCTGTGATTGAGTAAAATAGTTCCACTTGACAATTAAAAAAAAATATTTATACTGGATAGTCACCAATTATTACTTTTTTAGAGAGAAATTATCAATTTCATTTGAAAAATTAACACTAGCATTTTTTTTTATCTGCTGTCTTGAAATATGCTTACAATCTCCATGACTTGTAAGATGTATCGAACCAAGTTAACTTGGCGTGACAATGGCAAAGGATATGGATGTATGTCAATGATATATAAAATGCCATTTATGGGGAAGTTTCAGTAAGTTAGTCAAATACAAAATAAAACACTACCTTTTGTAAAATTTCGTAGATTATCGCATCTTTGGAAGGAGGAGGGGGAGGAGGAGGAGGAGGAGGAGAAGGAGGAGGAGGAGGAGTAGAAGAAGGAGGAGCAGAAGAAGAAGTAGAAGGAAGAATAAGGAGAAGAAGAAAAGGAAGAAGAATGAGAAGAAGAAGAAAAAGAAAAAGAAGAAGAAGAACATGATGAAGAAGAAGAAAAATCTTTGGAAGAAGAAGAAGAAGAAGAATCTTTGGAAGAAGAAGAAAAAGAAGAATCTTTGGAAGAAGAAGAAGAAGAATCTTTGGAAGAAGAAGAAGAAGAAGAAAAAGTTTATCTGCGACCGCCGATATCTGGGCGACTTTCTCTTCAAACAGGAATTTCACGTCTCTAACTTTTTCCCTTCTTATCTGACTTGGAGACGTTTTGGCGATCTTCCTCGGGTTTTGGGACTTTGTTTTGCCACATTCCAATCCTCAATTAGGGCTGGGTTGACGGGCTTCTCTCTCTCTCTCTCTCTCTCTCTCTCTCTCTCTCTCTCTCTCTCTCTCTCTCTCTCTCTCTCTCTCTCTCTCTAGCTAATTGATTCTCTCTCCTAATGAAGGAAACGGATGCTGTTTTTAAATAGAAAAGGGGATTTTGATAGGAATGTGTATGTGGATTTTATGTAATATATATATATATATATATATATATATATATATATATATATACATATATATATATATATATATATATATATATATATACATTTACATACACATACATATACATACATATATATACATATATATACATGTATATATATACATATACATATAAATATATCTATATACACACACACACACACACACATATATATATATATATATATATATATATATATATATATATATATCCAAATAAGCCATATATTTTAATACCTTAATGTCTGGATTCTCTTACCGACCTCAAAATCAGAGTCCCAAGGCGAAACCACTCAAAGACAATACCTTCTGGCCGACCAGGGAATCGAATTCTGGTCTACGAAGCTGGCATGACAGTGACGTTATCCTTACATTAAGGGGTCGGTTGCCCGATGCACCCATTCCAATGTCTTCTATCAAAGGCATACTCCTTCGCTCCTTATCATCCTTCACCCTAACTCGCCCTCTAATTTTCTGTCTCCCTCTCGTTCTTTCCTTAACAGGTTCCTCCTAAGCACTCCTCACTCCCTCTCCACCATCCATCTTCAACACACGCCCCACCATCTCAGTAGTACCACTCTTATCACCTTTGTAATGTTTACTATGCCTGCCATTATTCTTATTTCATAATTTTCCAAATTTTCAAGCAGTGATATTCACATAATCCACCTCAGCATTCTTATTTCCCTTATCGCAAGCTGCTTTGCTTCTTCTTTTCGTCTTAAAGGCCAAGTTTCTGATCCATACATTAACACTGGTCTTAATACTGTGCTATAGACCTTGACTCAACTTGATTGGCATTTTCCAATCACATACCACTTCTGCTACCTCTGTCAACTTCCCTCAAACCGGTTCTATCCTATTATCAACATCAGCTTCACATCTTCCTTCCTGACTTATAGCAGATGTCATGTATCTAAATTGTTCCGCATGTTTTATGCTTCTCTACTTTCAATGTCAGGAGGCCTGAAAACTTTAAATCAATCAATCAATCTCTACTTTAATGTATGGCTATCCTGTCCCTACCGTCCTTACTGTTCACCATAACTTCAGTCTTAATTCAAATCTACCACCAAGTCACCCCTCTCCAAAGTCTCTTGCCCCTCTACAACCCTTTTCTGTAAGTCTTCCTCATTTTCAGCGGTAATCACCAAATCATCCGAGTGATCTTTTCACTCAACACAGCCATGACCAGCACAAATAAAAACAGGATTAATGCTGACCCTTTGTGTAATTCAACAGTAACTTCAAGGGTTTCAGTTCCCCCAACAACTATTATAACTTTGGTCATTGTTCTTTTGTACATTAACTCTACCATTCTAACCAACTTCTAGGTAACTTTCTTCCTTCTCAAGCATCAAAGCATCTCTTGGCATTCTATCATAAGCCTTCTCTAGAACTGCAAAAGCACAGGAGACTTCCTGGTTTCTCTCTAGCCTCTTTTCCTGTGGCTAACTATACAGATACCATACACAGTCCCTCTCCCCCTCATGAATCCATACAGCTGTTTCTCAATCTTTACAGTCTTTCAATCTCTTGTTGTACTCTCTCAAACCTTCCAAACCTTGCTCTGTTAGTTTAGTTCCCATGTACAGTAGTTACTATATCCCATGATAGTATTTCTGCTTAAATATAGATACCATTAGATTCTACTCACAGTCTTTATTATTTGATCTTCCCATATTGCTCTTGATAAATTTAATATCCAGTTTTTCTCACTGTAACTAGTATTTTAACCATTTCAATTTGAAACTCTGAACGACCCAGTGCTTTGAAATTTCTCATTTTACTAAATTCCCACTTAATTTACTTATTCCGTATCTTCATCACTGTCCCCTCAAACCTCTGTGCTTCTCCCAGCTCCGCTCTCTCACTTTCTGTACTCAATAGTTGAAAGAATTCTCTCTATATCCTCTTAATATCTTCATCCCTATGCAGTACATCTCCATATATATCCCTAATGACTGCCAGTTATTATTATTATTATCATTACTTGCTAAGCTACAACCCAGCTGGAAAAGCAGGATGCTATAAGCCCAGGGGGTCCAACAGGGAAAAGAGCCCAGTGAGGAGAGGAAACAAGGAAAATGAAATATTTTAAGAACAGTAACAACATTAAAGTAAATCATTCCTATATAAACTATAAAAATTTTAACAAAACAAAAGGAAGAGAAATATGATAGAATAGTGTGCCCGAGTGTACCCTCAAGCAAGAGAACTCTAACCCAACTCAATGGAAGACCATGGTACAAAGGCTATGGCATTACCCAAGACTAGAGAACAATAGTTTGATTTTGGAGTGTCCTTCTTCTAGAGGAACTGCTTGCCATAGCTACAGAAAATCTTCTGCCCTTATCAAGAAGAAAGTGGGCAATGAACAATTACGGTGCAGTAGTTAACCCCTTGAGAGAAGAATTGTTTGGTAATCTCAGTGTTGTCAGGTGTATGAGGACAAAGGAGAATATGTAAAGAATAAGCCAGACTATTCGGTGTAAGAGTGGGCAAAGGGAAAATGAACCGTAACCAGAGAGAAGGCTCCAATGTAGTACTATCTGGCCAGTCAAAGGAGCCCATATCTCTCTAGCAGTAGTATCTCAACGGGTGGCTGGTGCCCTGGCCAACCTACTACCTACTACCCCAAATCCGGCCTTTACCTTTTCCATAAGTTTGAAATCTTATAAATATCCTTTTCTCCTTCCATTAAAGGTTGAAAGGCCACTCATGAATGGCAGAGGCAAGAGACAATAGACCTAGAGACTGGCCATATATACATATGATCAGCGCCCGAGGCCCATTTCCACCCAATCTAGGACCAAGGAGGGCCAGGCAATGGCTGCTGATGACTTGGCAGATAAACCTATAGGTTCTCCCAAACACCCCCATCCTTAGCTCACAAGGATGGTGAGATTGCAGAAAACAAAGGAACTAAAGAGTTTGAGCGGGACTCGAACCCCAGGCTAGCGATCTCCAGTCAGAGACGTTACCACATCGGCCACCACAACCCTTGATCATAGTTTTTCATTAAACTGAACTACTGCTCTTCCAATAGCTATACCTACTTTCCTCCTAGATTTTTTTTTCTTTTAATCTATAAAGGTAGTTAGGCAGTTAAGCTTATACTTAATCCTATCATTATGGAAATTTAATTAACCTAAGCGAAGATAGTCACGTATCTTCATCAGAAGTTTCACCAAGAGAGAAATAAAATGAAATTTTTTTTTCTTTCAGAGAAATCAACAAAGTACAAATAGAATGAAAATGGAATTCTGTGAAGAAATAATATAGCCATCAAAGTGTATCTCTATCAAAGAGTTAATTGATGCAAAAACTTTTAACCATCAGAGCTGAATTACCCATTATGAATCTTGAAGACTTTGGTAAATGATTTAATCTTCTCATATGATTATGATGAATCTTTTTTTTTTAAATCCATCTTAATTTATTTATTATTCTTATTTTTCTAATATGCTTTCTGGTCTTAAAAGTATTTGTTAAATCTCAAATAATAAAACTTATCGGCTCAATAATTATGTTTTTGTAGCATTAAATCCTATTCATAAATTAAGGATTATTTTATTTCCTTCAAAACGAACTGTGTTTTATTTGATTGAAAAGCACACACAAAGTTATTTTATTTTACTAATTCATATATATTTATTCAGTTTCCTTCAAAATCTGTTCAATAATAATAATAATAATAATAATAATAATAATAATAATAATACCACACACATTATATATACATACATACATATACCAAAGGCACTTCCCCCAATTTTGGGGGGTAGCCGACAACAACAAGAAACAAAACAAAAAGGGGACCTCTACTCTCTACGTTCCTCCAGCCTAACCAGGGACTCAGCCGAGTTCAGCTGGTACTGCTAGGGTGCCACAGCCCAACCTCCCACATTTCCACCACAGATGAAGCTTCATACTGCTGAGTCCCCTACTGCTGCTACCTCCGCGGTCATCTAAGGCACCGGAGGAAGCAGCAGGGCCTACCGGAACTGCGTCACAATCGCTCGCCATTCATTCCTATTTCTAGCACGCTCTCTTGCCTCTCTCACATCTATCCTCCTATCACCCAGAGCTTTCTTCACACCATCCATCCACCCAAACCTTGGCCTTCCTCTTGTACTTCTCCCATCAACTCTTGCATTCATCACCTTCTTTAGCAGACAGCTATTTTCCATTCTCTCAACATGGCCAAACCACCTCAACACATTCATATCCACTCTAGCCGCTAACTCATTTCTTACACCCGTTCTCACCCTCACCACTTCGTTCCTAACCCTATCTACTCGAGATACACCAGCCATACTCCTCAGACACTTCATCTCAAACACATTCAATTTCTGTCTCTCCATCACTTTCATTCCCCACAACTCCGATCCATACATCACAGTTGGTACAATCACTTTCTCATATAGAACTCTCTTTACATTCATGCCCAATCCTCTATTTTTTACTACTCCCTTAACTGCCCCCAACACTTTGCAACCTTCATTCACTCTCTGACGTACATCTGCTTCCACTCCACCATTTGCTGCAACAACAGACCCCAAGTACTTAAACTGATCCACCTCCTCAAGTAACTCTCCATTCAACA
Organism: Palaemon carinicauda; assembly: GCF_036898095.1. NCBI lineage: Eukaryota > Metazoa > Arthropoda > Malacostraca > Decapoda > Palaemonidae > Palaemon > Palaemon carinicauda. The sequence goes on along the minus strand of NW_027172290.1, from coordinate 19,388 downwards.
TGACATTCAACCTTGCACCACCTTCCCTTCTCGTACATCTCATAACCTTACTCTTACCCACATTAACTCTCAACTTCCTTCTCTCACACACCCTTCCAAATTCTGTCACTAGTCGGTCAAGCTTCTCTTCTGTGTCTGCTACCAGTACAGTATCATCCGCAAACAACAACTGATTTACCTCCCATTCATGATCATTCTCGCCTACCAGTTTTAATCCTCGTCCAAGCACTCGAGCATTCACCTCTCTCACCACTCCATCAACATACAAGTTAAACAACCACGGCGACATCACACATCCCTGTCTCAGCCCCACTCTCACCGGAAACCAATCGCTCACCTCATTTCCTATTCTAACACATGCTTTACTACCTGTGTAGAAACTTTTCACTGCTTGCAACAACCTTCCACCAACTCCATATAACCTCATCACATTCCACATTGCTTCCCTATCAACTCTATCATATGCTTTCTCCAGATCCATAAACGCAACATACACCTCCTTACCTTTTGCTAAATATTTCTCGCATATCTGCCTAACTGTAAAAATCTGATTCATACAACCCCTACCTCTTCTAAAACCACCCTGTACTTCCAAGATTGCATTCTCTGTTTTATCCTTAATCCTATTAATCAGTATTCTACCATACACTTTTCCAACTACACTCAACAAACTAATACCTCTTGAATTACAACACTCATGCACATCTCCCTTACCCTTATATAGTGGTACAATACATGCACAGACCCAATCTACTGGTACCATTGACAACACAAAACACACATTAAACAATCTCACCAACCATTCAAGTACAGTCACACCCCCTTCCTTCAACATCTCAGCTTTCACACCATCCATACCCGATGCTTTTCCTACTCTCGTTTCATCTAGTGCTCTCCTCACTTCCTCTATTGTAATCTCTCTCTCATTCTCATCTCCCATCACTGGCACCTCAACACCTGGAACCGCAATTATATCTGCCTCCCTATCATCCTCAACATTCAGCAAACTTTCAAAATATTCCGCCCACCTTTTCCTTACCTCCTCTCCTTTTAACAACCTTCCATTTCCATCTTTCACTGTCTCTTCAATTCTTGCGCCGGCCTTCCTTACTCTCTTCACTTCTTTCCAAAACTTCTTCTTATTCTCTTCATATGACTGACCCAGTCCCTGACCCCACCTCAGGTCAGCTGCCCTCTTTGCCTCACGTACCTTGCGCTTTACTTCCACCTTTTTCTCTCTATATTTTTCATACTTCTCTATACTATTACTCTGCAGCCATTCTTCAAAAGCCCTCTTTTTCTCTTCCACTTTTACCTTCACTCCTTCATTCCACCATTCACTGCCCTTCCTCATGCTGCCTCCAACAACCTTCTTGCCACATACATCACTTGCAATCCCAACAAAATTTTCTTTTGCTAACTTCCACTCCTCCTCTAAATTACCAGTTTCTCTTACTCTCACCTCGTCATATGCCATTTTCAACCTTTCCTGATATTTACTTTTTACCCCCGGTTTTATTAGCTCTTCAACCCTCACTAGCTCCCTTTTACATCCACCTACTCTATTCCCCCACTCTTTTGCTACAACCAATTTTCCTTCCACCAAAAAATGATCAGACATACCGTTAGCCATACCCCTAAACACGTGCACGTCTTTCAATCTTCCAAACATTCTTTTTGTTATCAACACATAATCCATTAATGCCCTTTCTACTACTCTTCCATTTGCCACTCTTACCCATGTATACTTATTTTTATCTTTCTTTTTAAAAAAGCTAGCACTTATTACCATCTCTTGTTCAACACACATATCTACCAGTCTCTCACCACTCTCATTTTCACCTGGTACGCCATATTTCCCAATGACACCTTCTACCTCTCCAGCACC
>NW_027172290.1:0-12500 GCF_036898095.1 Palaemon carinicauda | reverse complement strand
TATCCCAGATAAGATACATAGAATTAAAATGCTCAATTATACCAATAAATTGACACAGGTGAAAGAGACGCAAGGTTCTCAAGAACAAGTTTATTGACATAATAAACAGACAGGTTAACAACAAATATATATATTTATATAAAAGAGGGTAACCCAAAACTTTAAGCATAAGTATGATAGTAAACAGAACTTGTTTATCTGAAAGAAAAACCATTAAACACCACTTTAATAAGATACCAAGGTATCAAGTCATAAAAAATCTGTATTACAAATCAATCACATTAGCGTTAGAAACGCTTGGCACACATGTCTGAACTTATGCAAGGTCCACCTTTGAAAGAAGGAACAGTCTATATGGGCACTTGGTGCCCTCATTTAGTTTGTAGTACTGTATGTACCTAAACACTCACCCTGGACTTAATCGTCCCAATTAAGACCACTGTTCCTCGCAGAGTTAAACAGTAGGGTTAACTACACGACCCACTGCTACCACAGATCTCTTAAGTTCCTCTACTTGCTTCGCATAGTGGCGAAAGAACACCCTGGAAGACTTCCAGCCCGTGTATGAACGGAGATGTTCAAAATCCATACAATTAAAGAAATTTAGGGATGAGGCAACTTTCCTCGGATCGTGACCTGCGGGTGTACTGTCAGGATCCGCTCTGCGAATAAAATATGTCATTTTCGCTCTGAGTTGATTCAGAGATAAATTTGAGCCTGATGTTTCTCCCCTGAATAGTTGACCACCCTTGAAGTCTGAAGTTCTACGAAGATAGACCTTTAGGCATTCTACTGGACATAGAGATGCATCTTCTTTCAGAGGGCAGATTCTCCAGGGACCCCACCTGTTGGTGGGTAACTCATTCTTGGCGAGAAACGTAGGATCCGGAAACAGGTTCAGCTCCCCCCCATCCAGGAACTGAACACGACCTGCCTCTCTCGAGAGGGCTACGATCTCACTAACCCTGGCCCTGGACGCGAGTGCAAATAGGAAAATAACTTTTTGCGTCAAATCCTTTAACGCACATTCTTCATTGCTCAACAAGGAGGCGAAATGAAGAACTTTGTCTAAAGACCATGAGATGGGCTTTGGAGGTGCTGAAGGTCTGAGCCTAGCGCAGGCTTTCGGAACTTTATTAAAGATCTCGTTACCTAGGTCGATCTGGAAGGCAAATAAAATGGGTCTCATCAAAGCCGATTTACACACTGAAATCGTGTTAGCTGCCAATCCTTGGCCATGGAGATGGATGAAGAAAGATAAGCAGAAGTCTGTTGAGATCTCCTGCGGATTCTTTGCCTTTACAAAGGCCACCCATTTTCTCCAAGATGACTCATATTGCCTTCTAGTCGATTTGCACTTGTATTCCTCTAGGAAGTCTATGCTGGCTTTCGAAATCCCGAAGCGCTTTCTCACCGCTAGGGCGAGAAAATCATGAGCTGCAGGGTCTGGGTTTTCTGTAATGAAGCGCAGACAGTCGACTTCTGGACTCGCTGGGTCAGAACTGGATGTGGTAGCGGCACGAACTTCATCTGTAGTTCCAACGCCAAGGGGAACCACATACTGTTCGCCCACTTGTGGGCCACTATTGCCGCTACCCCCTTGAAGGATCTCAGTTTGTTGAGGACCCTCAACAGAAGGTTGTGAGGAGGGAACAGATAAATCCTGGACCATCTGTTCCAGTCGAGGGACATTGCGTCCACTGCTTCCGCTAAGGGGTCCTCGTACGGGGACACGTACAGGGGCAACTTCTTGTTGTCTTTCGTCGCAAAGAGGTCTATTTGCAGTTCTGGGACTTGATTCAGAATGAAGGAAAATGATCCTGCGTCTAAGGACCATTCCGACTCTATCCGTGTGAACCTGGATAGAGCGTCCGCTGTCACATTGCGGACTCCTTGAAGGTGAACTGCCGACAGGTACCACTTCTTCTTTTCCGCCAATCGGAAAATGGCTAACATCACTTGGTTGAGAGGTGGTGACCTCGACCCTTGTCGATTCAAGCATCTCACAACCACCTCGCTGTCTGTCACCAATCTTATGTGGATCGAGTGACGCGGGGAGACTTTCTTTAAGGTAAGGAGCACTGCCATAGCTTCTAGAAAGTTTATATGAAAGGTCCTGAATAGCTTGGATCAAGTCCCCTGGACTTTTTTCCGATGAGACTGACCTCCCCATCCCTCCTTTGAGGCGTCTGAGTGAATCGTCAAAGACGGGGGAGGTGGCTGAAGAAGAACCGACTTCTTTAGATGTCTGGCTTGGGACCAAGGTCTGAGAAGAGTACGTAGCCGAGGCGGCACTGGTCTTCTCAGGTCTCTTCGCGCGTTTGATGCATACCTTCTCCAAACTCCGGTTGCATCCTTTAGCTGTGCTCTTAGCACTGGGTCTGTCACTGAAGCAAACTGGAGAGAGGCTAGTACCCTCTCCTGTTCGCGTCTTGATATCCTTTCGGAATCTAGAAGTCTCTTGACAGAGCCCGCTATCTCCTTCCTTTTCTTCATTGGTATGGAGAAACTGTGTGACAAAAGGTCCCAGTGGATTCCCAGCCACTGGAACTTTTGGGATGGAGAAAGTCGAGACTTTTTCTTGTTGATCTTGAAGCCTAGGTACTCTAGGAACTGGATCACCTGACTGGAAGCTTGCAAGCATTCGGTCTCGGATGCTGCCCATACCAGCCAGTCGTCCAGGTAGGCTACTACCTGAATTCCCTTTAGGCGTAATTGTTTGAGAGCTGCGCTCGCAAGCTTCGTGAAAATCCTTGGGGCTATGTTTAGCCCGAATGGCATGGCTCTGAAGGCGTACAGTTTCCGTTGTAGCCTGAACCCTAGGTAGGGGGAGAGTCGACGGCTGATTGGAATGTGCCAATAGGCGTCTGACAAGTCTATAGAGACTGAGTATGCCCTCTTGGGCAGTAAGGTCCTTATGTGTTGCAGTGTTAGCATCTTGAATTTGCAATTCACTATGAACTTGTTGAGTGGTGACAAGTCCAGAATGACTCTGAGCTTTTCCGAGTCTTTCTTGGGAACACAAAACAACCTCCCTTGGAATTTGGACTTCACCTTTCGGATCACATTTTTCTCCAACAGTTCTTGAACGTACTCCTCCAAAACGGGGGTGGAGTGTTGGAAAAACCGAAGGCATGGGGGTGGAGTGCTGTACCAGCTCCAACCCAGTCCATTCTTGAGTAGGCTTTGGGCCCAGGGATCGAAGGTCCAGCGATCCCAAAATTTCATCAGTCTCCCTCCTACCGGTATCATTTCACTTGGACTGCCGTCCTGAGGTCTTGCCTCTCTGACCACGACCACCTCTGAATCCCCTTCCCCTTGAGGGGCGCCTAGACGAGCCTCTGGCTGCTCCTCTAGGTTTTGCACGAAAGGAAGAAGACTGTCCTTCGAACGTTGGGGCGAATGTGGTTGACTGACCTGGCACAGCCTGGGGTACCCACTGAAAGGTAGTCGGGGTTTGTGCCACCATCTGGGGCACTGGAGGCAAAGGCAATTGCAGTTGCTGTTGCTGTCTATAAGGCTTGGCTGGCCGAAATGGTAGCCTAGTCTTCATATTCTTCCTCTTTGGTTGAGGACCCTCATCCAGGGAAGATTTTCTTTTGATAGCCAGGCCCCACTTCTGGAGAAGGTTTCTATTCTCCACGGCGGCCTTATCAACAACCTCTTTGACCACATCAGTAGGGAAAAGGTCTTTTCCCCAAATGTTGGAGGAGATTAATTTCCTTGGTTCGTGTCTCACCGAAGCCCCGGCGAACACGATCTCCCTGCAAGCTCTCCTTGCCTTGATGAAGCCATAAAGGTCCTTCGTCACTGTGGCTAGGTGAGACTTAGCCACTACCATGAACATTTCATGGACCTTAGGGTCACTTGCCATTGTCTCAAGAGTGGTCTGATGAGACATTGAGGCAGCCAGTCTTTCTTTGGTCTCAAACTCTCTTCGTTAAAGAGATTCGGGCAGCTTGGGGAGGTCCTCGCCGAATTGCCGTCCGGCAATATCAGCCTCCAACTTTCCCACTGAGAATGTCAGATGGACATCCTTCCAGTCTTTGTGGTCCATAGGCAGAGCCAGCGACAAGGGTTTACACTCCTCCAGGGAGGGGCAAGGCTTGCCGGCCTCGACTGCCTTTAGGACAGCCGCAAACCCTTTTTGTAAAAAGGGGAAGGCTCTATCAGGAGAGGACACAAAAGAAGGGAGCTTCTTGCTCAATGCAGCTACCTTCGAATTCGAGAAGCCCCTCTCTTTCATCGAGGATGAAAGTAGGGCTTGAGCCTTAGCGTGGTCCATAATAATGACCTCCTTCGGCTCTGTCTCTTCCCTTGAAGCTGGTTCTTTTCTCAGCCGGACATAGCAGTCCGGATATGATGCCTTGCTGGGCCAGAATTCTACCTCCTCTAGGGGAACTGAACCCAGCTTATCCGAAATGACGATCTTACCAGTCGTCATTGGCATGAGCTCAGCATACCTCCATGGGTTAGCATCTGAGCATATGGGAAGGTCTTTCACATTGAGCCTTTTCTGGAGCCCATGTGATTCTGCTAGGGACTGCATACGCAGTTCCATTGCAGCCGCCTTCTCCTGATTCTCCTTCTGCATTTGTTGGATCATTCCAACAATCGAAGAGAGGGCCTGTCCCAGTTCTACTGGGAGACCAGCCGATGTTGAGGGGATGGGCTCCGGCATCTGAACCGGAGTAGCCGACACCTCGTCGACCCCATCCTCTACGACATCCGGGGTTTGAACTTGATCCTGACCTTCTGCCAGGAGGTCTTCTTCCAAACCTTCGTCCAGGTCAGACATCCTGTCACACAACTGGATGTCTTGCATCGCATCTGCGACTTCCTCGTCCACCTGGACTTGATCTTGAGGGATCTCCTCTTGAGGCTGGGGAATCACTGCTTCAGCTGATGCCTGTGGAAAAAGATACGCCCTCATCTTCTCACTTGGAAGATAAGGGCCAGAGGTGTTCTTCTTGAAGCCCCTTACCCAAGTACGAAGCTTTTCCCTAGCTATATCCCTTGATTCCGCCGTTCTAGGGGAATCAAAAGCCTCAGTAATCAGGTTAGTGCATACAGTACATACCTGAGGGTCCCAATACTGGAGATCATCCTTGGAGACAGCGCATGCTGCGTGTCTCCTACAACACTCATGTCCGCAGAGGTTCTTGCTGCGGACATTGCAGAAAACATTTCCGCACTTCGGAGGGTCCTCCTGTAAAGAGAAAAAATTTCCATGAGTATCAAGTGAACTATGTATCACTGGATATGCATAGTACAGCATAACAATTCATAAAGGAAAGACACACACTTGTGTTTCCCTCACAACCCATTGTTGCAGCCTTCCAGATAATAAAATCAAAATGGTTTATCTCTACTAGAGTAACCAATGCAAGGTTTCCAGAGGAAACAGGTGGAGCTCACACCTAGGCAATGATTTTTAAAATCCTGGATAATAGACAGGGAAGAACTCTGCTTCCTGTCTGAGGGCAACAGCAAAGGGCTATGCAAGAAAACACAATAGTGTTAGAAGATACAGTGCTGTACCTAAACTTTTACTATAGTTTTCTTCTTACTGTATATGCTATACAGAAGAATACTAGTACAGTATAGGAGGATGTGTGCCGGCCTGCCTTTGCCGGCCGGCACACACCACAATTAGCTTTAAAGTATACTACTTAACAGCTATAGGGCGGCAGCCCTCTGGTTCAAATGCCTGTGCCGGCGGCAGTAGCTGCCGGCCAGCAACAGCCAGTGTTGGCCGGCAATGACTGCCGGCCAGCAACTACACAAGGTAGTACCCAGCTGCCGGCCACACTCTTGGTGACCGGCAGACAAGGACTGACATAAGCCGGCCGGCAAAGGTACAAGACCGATGCCAGCCGGCAGCAAAAGAACCAGAAGACAACACCTGCCCGGCTGCCGGCCTCATAGGCCGGCAGCCGGGACAGGTACAGCACTTAGAAGAAAATAGAATGGATGCCGGGATAAGAGAGTACACTACCCCCCAAGCCCGGCAACCGAAAAAGTGCATATAAGGAAGGGAAGAAACTTAATTCAGGCTTCCTTGACCAATGCCGTCCGGCTCTGCCGGCAGGCATGGATGAGGGACCAAGAGAGGTCCGGGCAGCACTCGAAAACATAAGACCCTTGCCGGCCAGCATCTCTGCCGGCCGGCAAAGGGCTTAGTCAATTCCACATCCCAACCTATACTAGGTCCAGAAGTAGAATGACGTACAGTACAGTAATACCCCTGCCGGCCAGCTCTGCCGGCCGGCAAGGTACAGTACAGTAATGGCTAGGCCATTACGGAGATAGAGGGGGAAGGGACAAGAGGGTCCTGCCAACCTTGCTTTAGTGACAGATCACCCGCAGCCAAAAACTTTGTCTTAGCCTAAGGGAGATCTAAGGGAAAGGGCCAGCAATACTTGCCAGCTTCCAGAGCACCAAAGCAAGGAAGGCGTTGCTACTCCCAAGAGAAGATTTTATCCTCCCCGAGAACAGCAACAGGACTTAGTCTGGTCAATCACAAAAGAAGGAATCATAACTTACAGAAACCTTCGATAGTGACCTAAGGGAGCTAAGCTCCCTTTGTAAGTGTTAGGTCAGCGAGGGGGACTCTGCCCCAAGCCAGACAACACTGACTCAGACTAAAAACTCTGTTGTTCTGTCCCTCTTTGAACCAGACTTTGCTGGAACAGGAAGGTACAGTAACACCCTAGTATAGTTTTATCGAAAATAAATTCGGAAAAAACCACTTAGGGATAAGCCCAAGGCTTAAACAGAGGGAAAGGGATTGCATACCTTCTCCGAAGAAAAGAAAGCAACCGGGGAGTATAATAAAGTATACTAAGGCTCCATAAGCAATTAGCCTAGGCACCAAGAGAATCGATTACCTAATTCACCGAAACTCTCACGTATACAATCTTGGAAATATTCCACACAGTCTAAAATGTATAAAATATAGCCTAAAGCTTCAATAAAATTTTAATTACACTCGGAAAAACCAAAATCATGCATTAAGTACTAGGACCAAACGACTAGGCTACATGGCCTAGCGTAGGCCAGAATGGCGAATACTTCGCCAAATAATACTAAGCACGAAAGGAAATCCTATGTAAAGCTAAATAGCTAAAATTTATTAAGCAAAACAACCAGGAATGTCACTCTGACTAACTAATTTATACCTAGCGAGTGACAGTGTCCAGGACACCTCTGGTAGGCTACGGCTCTTGTATCAAAGATTAATCCTATTAATCACTCAAAATTTTACCAAGAGCCTACATTTATACATAACAGACACTATACTCAACTTATCCGAGGCCAACGAAGACGAAGAAGCCATGAAAAGCTGAATAAATCCAAGATTTGCGAGAAAAACAGGAAAAAACACCGAGTTGTTAAGCTACGCAAAAAGGAATACAGATGGCGCCAGGATTGGCGCCAGGCACGCATACGAATCGGGGGATAGGGAAGCCTTGGGAGCGGCTCCCCTTTTTCTTTCCCGAATTCGTATCTCGTCAATCTCCCTCCTACGAGACGAAATCTCTGTTCAGGTCGTAGATTGCCATGTGACGTGTCTAGAATACGTCCTCTGATATGTCGCGATATCCCTTTCACGAGGGATACTCGCTCCAGGAGTTAGAATTCTGGTACCTTAAGGTAAATTCTCTGGGAATATCGCCGTAGTTGTAATATACCCTAGGAAGCTACCCTATAGGAACTTCCATCAGGACGACATGGCTTGAGCCCAAAAATATATATATATATATATATATATATATATATATATATATATATATATCCTTAAATGGTTTTTCGTGCATCTAACTGCCGTTATACAGTATACGGATGAACATGTGGTTTGTTAGATATTCAATATTGAACATGTGGTTTGTTAGATATTAAATATATCTAAAGTTTAAAGTAAATGATCTCTGGATGTTCCAAGGATAAAGACGAGAAATTTGTCCATGTTATTCCTTATAAACTTATCTTCCAACAGCTGTTTCAGCCACTAACACGCGGCTTTCTTCAGGGCTACATTGAATTCTAGAAATACCATTAAAAATTAAAAGTAATTTAACAAAATGCTTAATAATAACTTTATTATTTGTAGAGAAAATTAAATTTTCAAGAGTTTATGAAAATGCTTTGAGAAAGGATTTTTGAAAAACGGAAAGGAGTTTCCACAGTGTTCTTTTATATCAAAAGACTGGGTCCATAATCTCTGCTGTTGTCTAAAGATGTTAGAAGCCACATCTTCGTTTGTGTGAAAGCTATTTCATATATATATATATATATATATATATATATATATATATATATAATGCAGACGTTTCTAACTCACAGAAAGACAGAGGCCTCAGGCATGTCATTTCACGCCTGTGGATTAGCTAATTTTCCTCACCACGCTGGCCAGTGCGGATTGGTGATGGTGGAAGACTTTTATCCGATAAGTCACAGTAAACCAACCTACCACGGGTGCCCTGACTAATACAGCTTTTCTAAGCATGGCGATATGGTAACCCTTTCGCCTTGTTAAGGTATTCTCACTCAGAAAGAGAATGGTATATACAGTATATAAGAACTCTAACCCAAGACAGTGTAAGATCATGGAACAGAGGTTTATGGCATTACCCAAGACTAGAGAACAATGGCTTTAATTTGGTGTGTCCTTGTCCTAGAAGAGCTGCTTTCCATAGCTAGAGTCTCTTGTACCCATACCGAGAGGAAAATAGTGTTTGCATAGCATGCATCAATTTGCAATTTCCTATTCAACGATAAACATACATGCATTCCTGCCTCTATCTTAACATCCTTATCCATATCTCCAAAAGGATACAATGACTCCAGAAGGCCATCTAATCCTCCTTGGGTATAGGAAGAGATCGCCAGAATGCATTCAACTGCTGGAAATGGAATCTGAATCGCTATAGCTCGACGAGATCTAAAACAATAGATGGCGCCGTAGTCGGGGAGGGGGAGGGGAAGTCCAGTGGTATCAGGGAGGGCTTTTGATCTCCCATAATCGATGTCATTTGGCTTTGAAAGGAGGATGTGATCTTATAAACCACGTCATCAGAGGAATTATGTTCCAACGTAAACTCAGTCACTTTACGCCGGGCTCTTCCATGTCTGGGGATAGGTTGTGTTTGCGCTATGGTCCGTCTTTACTTGTTTGTTGAGAATTTACTTTTGTCTTTTTTTCGATCTATTCAAGATAATTCACAATTATTAAAATAGTTTTGTCTATTCCCTATTTGTTCGATCTTCTTTAGATAATTCACAGGTATCAAAAATAGTTCTTCTGTCTATTCGATTTTTTTTTTATCTTTTTAAGTTTATTCACAAGTAATGAAAAGAAGTTTTATGGGTATTCGTTTATTTCGATCTTTTTGAGATAAATTCACATTCACAATTATTAAAAAATAGTTCTGTCTATTCGATTTTTTTTTTATCTTTTCGAGTTTATTCACAAGTAATGAAAATTGCTTTTTATATTTTCATTATTAAGTAACGATAATGTGTTAATTTTAATACAGACAACAAACATTTTCTTGGGAAATATAACAAAAGTAATTCAAATGTTTTAGTTATTAATCACCGTAATGAAAAAAAAAATGGGATGTACAATTTCAGAATAAATATATTTACCATTCTGGTCTACTATATTCTTATCATCATGATAATAGTAAAATAAAAAAAAATTGAAACATGTTTCTCTCAGCTTGAAAAACGATCAGTTAAATAAACAATATAATCTTCTAGAGAGAAAAAAATATTTTATATTAACAAACCCCTTTCCACCTTAAAGTAATCTTTTACAAATCTTATCAAATTCCTTTACAAGTTTAAAATTATTTACAAAGCTGTTGATAAGAAAGATCCTGAAAACTGTCAATTTAGAAGAAATAGAAGGGAATTGTAATACTGCTGAAATATTGCATCACAAACCAGGGTCATTTAGGCCGAATGAGAAGCAAATATATAATGATAGAACAACGTTTTACCAACCAACCACCCGCCAGCACCGGTTATAACATGGGTGGGACCTCATGAGTGACCTTTAAACTTTAATATTCAAAAGGATATAAAATCCCTATTTAAAAAAAGAGAAAAAAAGAAAATAGAAACTAGTTCATTCCACCCCAACCCAACATCGGTTATAACATGGGTGGATGCTCATGAGAGACCTTTAAACTTTAATATAAAAAGGACTTAAAATCCCTATTTCGAATAAAAAAAAAAATAAAAAATAGAAACTTAGTTTATCCCCCCCCCTAAGCCAACACCGGTTATAATATGGGTTGGTACTCATGGGTGACCTATAAACCTTTATATAAAAAGGACTTAAAATCCCTTTTTCAAATAAAAAAGAAAATAGAAACTTAGTTTTCCCCCCCCCCCCCAAGCCAACACCGGTTATAACATGGGTGGGAGCTCATGAGTGACCTTTAAACCTTAATATAAAAAGGACTTAAAAACCCTATTAAAAAAAAAAAGAAAAAAAATAGAAACTCAGTTTATCTCCAACTCCCCCTTGGCCAGCACCGGTTATAACATTTGTGGGTATTCATGGGTGATCTTTAAACCTTTAAATAAAAATGACATAAAATCCCTATCCAAAAAAAAACGAAAAAAAAAAATATATTAACTACGTTTATCGCCGCCCCCCCCCCCCCCCAAGCCAACACTGGTTATAACATGGGTGGGTGCTCATGGGTGACCTTTAAACCTTAATATGAAAAGTGCTTAAAATCCCCATTTAAAATAAAAAAAAACAAATTAGAAACTTAGTTTATTCCACCTCCCCCCCATGGCCAGCACCAATTATAACACAGGGGGTTGCTCATGAGTGACCTTTAAACCTTTATATATGAGAGACTAATAAAAAGGAAATTAGTTTATCCAGATTTAAATGTTAAAAGCATCAAAATGATTTATGAACACGGCTTTTTGACAAAATGGATTTTCAACACGTTATAATATATATACGAAATTTATTAAGCAGCTTAAAAATCTAAGCAGACAAAGGGATAATAACCTTCATGTCTCATCTTCATAATGGTTATATTTTCAATTCTAGTTTTAAACCTGTTTTGGTAAATGTTTTTATATGATGTAAATTATTTAATGCGATAACAACTGTTAAGCCTTAAGATTTATTTAAATTTAGTATTATTTTTTTATGTATTTTGGTAATAAGTCATACTAAAACAACGGGAAACGGGAAAATAGTGTATAATTATATGCATAGACACAATAACACAAGTGTGTATGTATATACACATATATATATATATATATATATATATATATATGTATGAATATATTAATAACTTAATATATATCTATATATACACATTTATTTCTCTGTACACATTTTATATATGTAAATATATACACATACATACACACACACACACACAATATATATATATATATATATATATATATATATATAAGATAGATCGATAGATATAAATATATACACACATCCGTCTATGTATTTCTTGATATACACATACATACATGCTTATACATATATATACATATATAGATATATGTATATTTAAACAAATTATATACATACATATATTTCTGGATATATACATATATATATATATATATATATATATATATATATACTGTATATATATATACACAAATAGGCCTATATAGTAAGGAAATATGGAAATAAATAAACTATATCGACTCTAAGAAGTAATGAATAGCCATATAAAACATCTTAAGATCAGCAACAAGGTTAAAAGACATCTGTCTTATATAAACAATGAAGACAGAATAGTGTGCCCAAGTGTACCCTCAAGCAAGAGAACCCTAACCAAAGACAGTGCAAGACCATGATACAAAGGCTATGGTACTACCAGAGACAAAGAGAACAGTGGTTTGATTTTGGAGTGTCCTTATCCTAGAAGGGCTGCTTCCCATAGCTAAAGTCTCTTCTATCCTTACCAAGAGGAAAGTAGCCACTGAACAATTACAGTGCAGTATCTAACCCTTGAGCGAAGGAGAATTGTTTAGTAATCTCAAGTGTTGCTAGGTGTACGAAGACGGAGGAGAATGTGGAAAGAATAGGCCAGACTATTTGGTGTATGTGTAGGCAAAAGAAAAATGAGTCGTAACCAGAGAGGAATCCAATGTAGCACTGTCTGGTCAGTCAAAGGACCCAACAACTCTAGCGGTAGTAGCCTATCTCAACGGATGGTTGGTGTCCAGGCAAACCTAGTAACTATATATATACATGTGTAAAATATTTACGTAGATATGTGCATGTATGTGTATATATTATTATTATTATTATTATTATTATTATTATTATTATTATTATTATTATTATTATTATTACAAGCCAAGCCACAACCCTAGTTGGAAAAGCAAGATGCTACAACCCCAAGGGCTCCGACAGGGAAAAATAGCCCAGTGAGGAAAGAAAATAAGGAAATAAATAAATGATGAGAATAAATTAACAATAAATCATC
>NW_027172289.1:40000-42500 GCF_036898095.1 Palaemon carinicauda | reverse complement strand
CGGGATGTTTGGTGGGATTATTGGCTCTGGTTCTGTCAGGAGATAATCCCTGTTTTGAGCTTCGGCTATATCAGTCCTGCCATAGTTGTTAATGCCTGGACTATTGTTGGTGGTGGACCTTATACATGTTGGCAATTAGGTCCCTTCTTGCTTGGTCTTGAGGTTAGGTCTTTGTTGTTGAATAAAAAGAGCTTCCATTATCCGGAGACGTCTGCTGTCAGGGGCACGGCCGATGATGGTTACATTTTTCACTATATGCTCCCTTGTTGTCTTGAAATTATGTTTTTGGAGGCAATGCATTTTTATTGCACCCTGTTGCACATGGCAAGATAATCTCTTAGAAAGACGCATCGTCGTCATCCCGATGTAGGTGCCAGGACATTCCTGGACGGGGCATTTATATCGGTACACTACGTTCGTCTTTTTCAAGTCATCTTGCATGGCAGGGGCAGGGTTGTTTTTCATTATCAAGTCTCGTGTTTTTGCTGATTGGTAATAAATTATGAGGTTGATTTCAGTATCCTCTGCCGTGGCAAAAACGTTGTTTTTTATTATATTTTTCATAATCTTTTCTTCTTCTTTGTAGTCTACGCTCATAATGCCTTTATGGTATAGATTTATTTTTGCTGGCGTGTTGGTATCGTCAGAGCCTTCATTCTGGTACCATTTCTCGATTTCTTTTTTAATTTGCCGATCAATGTCCTTATTCGTGAAGCCATTATTCACCAGAATTTTAGTAACTCTGTCAAGTTCCTCGTGGGTGCCTCTCCACGAAGAACAGTGAGAAATGGCTCTCCGAATAAAAGCCTTAATGGTGGCAGTTTTATACCGACTAGGGCACTCGCTGTCACCATTCAGACATAGGCCGAGATTCGTTGGTTTTACGTACACAGAGGTATTAAAGCTATTATTGCTTGTTTCTACAAGGACATCAAGGAAGGGGAGACGTCCTTGGAGGCTGTGCTCTAGGGTGAACCTGAGCGAGCTGCATTCCTCGAAAATTAGGCGAAGTTCTTCTATGCTCTCCTGATTGGCCGTTTTTATGAAAGTATCGTCAATGTAGCGCACATAGAGGTCTGGTTTACTGATTTTTCGAAAAACTCTCTCCTCGACTACTCCCATATAAAAATTAGCAAAGAGGACGCCTAAAGGGGACCCCATAGCGACTCCATCTTTCTGAATAAATATATGGCCCTTATGGGTAGTGAAAGGGGCTTTCTTGGTGCATATTTCTAATAGTGCACGGAGAGAGGCCTCGGGGATGTTGAGGGTGGGTGTCATTGTATCCCTATAAACTCTGTCCATTATGAAGTTTATTGTTTCATTCACGGGAACGTTAGTAAATAGGGACTCGACATCCATGGAGGCAATAACTCCGTCACTTGTAGAATTTCTCAGTTTTTCTAGGAATTCTGCTGATGATGTCACACAATATTTATTGGGGATATAGGGTGTGAGCAAGGTGTTCAGTCTCTTAGCAAGCTGGTATGTAGGGGCAGGGCACTGGCTGATAATAGGCCGGAGAGGGTTCCCTTGCTTGTGCGTTTTTACATTTCCGTATAAGTAGCCGAGCACATAATCCCACCAAACATCCCGGCGAGGCAGAGGGCACCACCCACTAGGATTAATGGTCTCCACCCTAGGGCGGTTCTTAACCACTGAAGATGGAATGTCGAAGCAGGACTCCGTATATAAGCCATCAAAACAACACCTGCATTTCAGTTCACTCTTGACAATGAGCCGAAAACCTTCTCACTGCTCGAAACCGGTTGAGTCGAAGGATGTGTTAAACTTAACTCCACGTAATTTATATTTTTTTTTTTTTGTACAAAAGTGACCATTACTTTGTGTGCACTAACATTGTGATAGTGTTTTATACGTTGTACATATTATCTGTACTTTTACAATGTGTTGTGATATATTAAAGACAAATTGTGAATGATATGGTCTTCATCACCTTCCTATTGATATGTCCCTTTCCCAGTAACTGGCAGATTGTTCAAATGAAGAGAAAAAGATAAGAACAATAGAGAAAGTTAATTACAAAATTAACGCCACCGAGGCAGCAATCACTTTCAATAATAATAATAATAATAATAATAATAATAATAATAATAATAGTAATAATAATAATAATAATAATAATAATAATAAAAATAATAATAATAATAATAATAATAATAATAATAAAAATAATAATAATAATAATAATAATAATAATAGTAATAATAATAATAATAATAATAGTAATAATAAAGATATAATAATAATAATAATAATAATAATAATAATAATAATAATAGTAATAATAATAATAATAATAATAATAATAATAATAATAATAATAATAAAAATAATAATAATAATAATAATAATAATAATAATAATAATAATAATAATAATCATAGTAATAATAATAATAATAATGAAAATAATAATAATAATAATAATAATTATAGTAAAAATAATAATAATAATAATAATAATAATAATAATAATA
>NW_027172288.1:42500-72928 GCF_036898095.1 Palaemon carinicauda | reverse complement strand
CGTAAAGAAGCCCGGTTACACCTGCGGGCGGGCTGGGGGACGCGGATCCCCGTGGGCTGACCCGACGGAGGGAACCGTTCTTTTTAAGTCCGAGGGCCGAACCAGCTGTGCTGATTCGGCCAGGCTGCCCGTAAAGAAGCCCGGTTACACCTGCGGGCGGGCTGGGGGACGCGGATCCCCGTGGGCTGACCCGACGGAGGGAACCGTTCTTTTTAAGTCCGAGGGCCGAACCAGCTGTGCTGATTCGGCCAGGCTGCCCGTAAAGAAGCCCGGTTACACCTGCGGGCGGGCTGGGGGACGCGGATCCCCGTGGGCTGACCCGACGGAGGGAACCGTTCTTTTTAAGTCCGAGGGCCGAACCAGCTGTGCTGATTCGGCCAGGCTGCCCGTAAAGAAGCCCGGTTACACCTGCGGGCAGGCTGGGGGACGCGGATCCCCGTGGGCTGACCCGACGGAGGGAACCGTTCTTTTTAAGTCCGAGGGCCGAACCAGCTGTGCTGATTCGGCCAGGCTGCCCGTAAAGAAGCCCGGTTACACCTGCGGGCGGGCTGGGGGACGCGGATCCCCGTGGGCTGACCCGACGGAGGGAACCGTTCTTTTTAAGTCCGAGGGCCGAACCAGCTGTGCTGATTCGGCCAGGCTGCCCGTAAAGAAGCCCGGTTACACCTGCGGGCAGGCTGGGGGACGCGGATCCCCGTGGGCTGACCCGACGGAGGGAACCGTTCTTTTTAAGTCCGAGGGCCGAACCAGCTGTGCTGATTCGGCCAGGCTGCCCGTAAAGAAGCCCGGTTACACCTGCGGGCGGGCTGGGGGACGCGGATCCCCGTGGGCTGACCCGACGGAGGGAACCGTTCTTTTTAAGTCCGAGGGCCGAACCAGCTGTGCTGATTCGGCCAGGCTGCCCGTAAAGAAGCCCGGTTACACCTGCGGGCGGGCTGGGGGACGCGGATCCCCGTGGGCTGACCCGACGGAGGGAACCGTTCTTTTTAAGTCCGAGGGCCGAACCAGCTGTGCTGATTCGGCCAGGCTGCCCGTAAAGAAGCCCGGTTACACCTGCGGGCGGGCTGGGGGACGCGGATCCCCGTGGGCTGACCCGACGGAGGGAACCGTTCTTTTTAAGTCCGAGGGCCGAACCAGCTGTGCTGATTCGGCCAGGCTGCCCGTAAAGAAGCCCGGTTACACCTGCGGGCGGGCTGGGGGACGCGGATCCCCGTGGGCTGACCCGACGGAGGGAACCGTTCTTTTTAAGTCCGAGGGCCGAACCAGCTGTGCTGATTCGGCCAGGCTGCCCGTAAAGAAGCCCGGTTACACCTGCGGGCGGGCTGGGGGACGCGGATCCCCGTGGGCTGACCCGACGGAGGGAACCGTTCTTTTTAAGTCCGAGGGCCGAACCAGCTGTGCTGATTCGGCCAGGCTGCCCGTAAAGAAGCCCGGTTACACCTGCGGGCAGGCTGGGGGACGCGGATCCCCGTGGGCTGACCCGACGGAGGGAACCGTTCTTTTTAAGTCCGAGGGCCGAACCAGCTGTGCTGATTCGGCCAGGCTGCCCGTAAAGAAGCCCGGTTACACCTGCGGGCGGGCTGGGGGACGCGGATCCCCGTGGGCTGACCCGACGGAGGGAACCGTTCTTTTTAAGTCCGAGGGCCGAACCAGCTGTGCTGATTCGGCCAGGCTGCCCGTAAAGAAGCCCGGTTACACCTGCGGGCGGGCTGGGGGACGCGGATCCCCGTGGGCTGACCCGACGGAGGGAACCGTTCTTTTTAAGTCCGAGGGCCGAACCAGCTGTGCTGATTCGGCCAGGCTGCCCGTAAAGAAGCCCGGTTACACCTGCGGGCGGGCTGGGGGACGCGGATCCCCGTGGGCTGACCCGACGGAGGGAACCGTTCTTTTTAAGTCCGAGGGCCGAACCAGCTGTGCTGATTCGGCCAGGCTGCCCGTAAAGAAGCCCGGTTACACCTGCGGGCAGGCTGGGGGACGCGGATCCCCGTGGGCTGACCCGACGGAGGGAACCGTTCTTTTTAAGTCCGAGGGCCGAACCAGCTGTGCTGATTCGGCCAGGCTGCCCGTAAAGAAGCCCGGTTACACCTGCGGGCGGGCTGGGGGACGCGGATCCCCGTGGGCTGACCCGACGGAGGGAACCGTTCTTTTTAAGTCCGAGGGCCGAACCAGCTGTGCTGATTCGGCCAGGCTGCCCGTAAAGAAGCCCGGTTACACCTGCGGGCAGGCTGGGGGACGCGGATCCCCGTGGGCTGACCCGACGGAGGGAACCGTTCTTTTTAAGTCCGAGGGCCGAACCAGCTGTGCTGATTCGGCCAGGCTGCCCGTAAAGAAGCCCGGTTACACCTGCGGGCGGGCTGGGGGACGCGGATCCCCGTGGGCTGACCCGACGGAGGGAACCGTTCTTTTTAAGTCCGAGGGCCGAACCAGCTGTGCTGATTCGGCCAGGCTGCCCGTAAAGAAGCCCGGTTACACCTGCGGGCAGGCTGGGGGACGCGGATCCCCGTGGGCTGACCCGACGGAGGGAACCGTTCTTTTTAAGTCCGAGGGCCGAACCAGCTGTGCTGATTCGGCCAGGCTGCCCGTAAAGAAGCCCGGTTACACCTGCGGGCGGGCTGGGGGACGCGGATCCCCGTGGGCTGACCCGACGGAGGGAACCGTTCTTTTTAAGTCCGAGGGCCGAACCAGCTGTGCTGATTCGGCCAGGCTGCCCGTAAAGAAGCCCGGTTACACCTGCGGGCGGGCTGGGGGACGCGGATCCCCGTGGGCTGACCCGACGGAGGGAACCGTTCTTTTTAAGTCCGAGGGCCGAACCAGCTGTGCTGATTCGGCCAGGCTGCCCGTAAAGAAGCCCGGTTACACCTGCGGGCAGGCTGGGGGACGCGGATCCCCGTGGGCTGACCCGACGGAGGGAACCGTTCTTTTTAAGTCCGAGGGCCGAACCAGCTGTGCTGATTCGGCCAGGCTGCCCGTAAAGAAGCCCGGTTACACCTGCGGGCGGGCTGGGGGACGCGGATCCCCGTGGGCTGACCCGACGGAGGGAACCGTTCTTTTTAAGTCCGAGGGCCGAACCAGCTGTGCTGATTCGGCCAGGCTGCCCGTAAAGAAGCCCGGTTACACCTGCGGGCGGGCTGGGGGACGCGGATCCCCGTGGGCTGACCCGACGGAGGGAACCGTTCTTTTTAAGTCCGAGGGCCGAACCAGCTGTGCTGATTCGGCCAGGCTGCCCGTAAAGAAGCCCGGTTACACCTGCGGGCAGGCTGGGGGACGCGGATCCCCGTGGGCTGACCCGACGGAGGGAACCGTTCTTTTTAAGTCCGAGGGCCGAACCAGCTGTGCTGATTCGGCCAGGCTGCCCGTAAAGAAGCCCGGTTACACCTGCGGGCGGGCTGGGGGACGCGGATCCCCGTGGGCTGACCCGACGGAGGGAACCGTTCTTTTTAAGTCCGAGGGCCGAACCAGCTGTGCTGATTCGGCCAGGCTGCCCGTAAAGAAGCCCGGTTACACCTGCGGGCAGGCTGGGGGACGCGGATCCCCGTGGGCTGACCCGACGGAGGGAACCGTTCTTTTTAAGTCCGAGGGCCGAACCAGCTGTGCTGATTCGGCCAGGCTGCCCGTAAAGAAGCCCGGTTACACCTGCGGGCAGGCTGGGGGACGCGGATCCCCGTGGGCTGACCCGACGGAGGGAACCGTTCTTTTTAAGTCCGAGGGCCGAACCAGCTGTGCTGATTCGGCCAGGCTGCCCGTAAAGAAGCCCGGTTACACCTGCGGGCGGGCTGGGGGACGCGGATCCCCGTGGGCTGACCCGACGGAGGGAACCGTTCCTTTTAAGTCCGAGGGCCGAACCAGCTGTGCTGATTCGGCCAGGCTGCCCGTAAAGAAGCCCGGTTACACCTGCGGGCAGGCTGGGGGACGCGGATCCCCGTGGGCTGACCCGACGGAGGGAACCGTTCTTTTTAAGTCCGAGGGCCGAACCAGCTGTGCTGATTCGGCCAGGCTGCCCGTAAAGAAGCCCGGTTACACCTGCGGGCGGGCTGGGGGACGCGGATCCCCGTGGGCTGACCCGACGGAGGGAACCGTTCTTTTTAAGTCCGAGGGCCGAACCAGCTGTGCTGATTCGGCCAGGCTGCCCGTAAAGAAGCCCGGTTACACCTGCGGGCGGGCTGGGGGACGCGGATCCCCGTGGGCTGACCCGACGGAGGGAACCGTTCTTTTTAAGTCCGAGGGCCGAACCAGCTGTGCTGATTCGGCCAGGCTGCCCGTAAAGAAGCCCGGTTACACCTGCGGGCAGGCTGGGGGACGCGGATCCCCGTGGGCTGACCCGACGGAGGGAACCGTTCTTTTTAAGTCCGAGGGCCGAACCAGCTGTGCTGATTCGGCCAGGCTGCCCGTAAAGAAGCCCGGTTACACCTGCGGGCGGGCTGGGGGACGCGGATCCCCGTGGGCTGACCCGACGGAGGGAACCGTTCTTTTTAAGTCCGAGGGCCGAACCAGCTGTGCTGATTCGGCCAGGCTGCCCGTAAAGAAGCCCGGTTACACCTGCGGGCGGGCTGGGGGACGCGGATCCCCGTGGGCTGACCCGACGGAGGGAACCGTTCTTTTTAAGTCCGAGGGCCGAACCAGCTGTGCTGATTCGGCCAGGCTGCCCGTAAAGAAGCCCGGTTACACCTGCGGGCAGGCTGGGGGACGCGGATCCCCGTGGGCTGACCCGACGGAGGGAACCGTTCTTTTTAAGTCCGAGGGCCGAACCAGCTGTGCTGATTCGGCCAGGCTGCCCGTAAAGAAGCCCGGTTACACCTGCGGGCGGGCTGGGGGACGCGGATCCCCGTGGGCTGACCCGACGGAGGGAACCGTTCCTTTTAAGTCCGAGGGCCGAACCAGCTGTGCTGATTCGGCCAGGCTGCCCGTAAAGAAGCCCGGTTACACCTGCGGGCAGGCTGGGGGACGCGGATCCCCGTGGGCTGACCCGACGGAGGGAACCGTTCTTTTTAAGTCCGAGGGCCGAACCAGCTGTGCTGATTCGGCCAGGCTGCCCGTAAAGAAGCCCGGTTACACCTGCGGGCAGGCTGGGGGACGCGGATCCCCGTGGGCTGACCCGACGGAGGGAACCGTTCTTTTTAAGTCCGAGGGCCGAACCAGCTGTGCTGATTCGGCCAGGCTGCCCGTAAAGAAGCCCGGTTACACCTGCGGGCGGGCTGGGGGACGCGGATCCCCGTGGGCTGACCCGACGGAGGGAACCGTTCCTTTTAAGTCCGAGGGCCGAACCAGCTGTGCTGATTCGGCCAGGCTGCCCGTAAAGAAGCCCGGTTACACCTGCGGGCGGGCTGGGGGACGCGGATCCCCGTGGGCTGACCCGACGGAGGGAACCGTTCCTTTTAAGTCCGAGGGCCGAACCAGCTGTGCTGATTCGGCCAGGCTGCCCGTAAAGAAGCCCGGTTACACCTGCGGGCGGGCTGGGGGACGCGGATCCCCGTGGGCTGACCCGACGGAGGGAACCGTTCCTTTTAAGTCCGAGGGCCGAACCAGCTGTGCTGATTCGGCCAGGCTGCCCGTAAAGAAGCCCGGTTACACCTGCGGGCGGGCTGGGGGACGCGGATCCCCGTGGGCTGACCCGACGGAGGGAACCGTTCCTTTTAAGTCCGAGGGCCGAACCAGCTGTGCTGATTCGGCCAGGCTGCCCGTAAAGAAGCCCGGTTACACCTGCGGGCGGGCTGGGGGACGCGGATCCCCGTGGGCTGACCCGACGGAGGGAACCGTTCTTTTTAAGTCCGAGGGCCGAACCAGCTGTGCTGATTCGGCCAGGCTGCCCGTAAAGAAGCCCGGTTACACCTGCGGGCGGGCTGGGGGACGCGGATCCCCGTGGGCTGACCCGACGGAGGGAACCGTTCCTTTTAAGTCCGAGGGCCGAACCAGCTGTGCTGATTCGGCCAGGCTGCCCGTAAAGAAGCCCGGTTACACCTGCGGGCGGGCTGGGGGACGCGGATCCCCGTGGGCTGACCCGACGGAGGGAACCGTTCCTTTTAAGTCCGAGGGCCGAACCAGCTGTGCTGATTCGGCCAGGCTGCCCGTAAAGAAGCCCGGTTACACCTGCGGGCGGGCTGGGGGACGCGGATCCCCGTGGGCTGACCCGACGGAGGGAACCGTTCCTTTTAAGTCCGAGGGCCGAACCAGCTGTGCTGATTCGGCCAGGCTGCCCGTAAAGAAGCCCGGTTACACCTGCGGGCGGGCTGGGGGACGCGGATCCCCGTGGGCTGACCCGACGGAGGGAACCGTTCCTTTTAAGTCCGAGGGCCGAACCAGCTGTGCTGATTCGGCCAGGCTGCCCGTAAAGAAGCCCGGTTACACCTGCGGGCGGGCTGGGGGACGCGGATCCCCGTGGGCTGACCCGACGGAGGGAACCGTTCCTTTTAAGTCCGAGGGCCGAACCAGCTGTGCTGATTCGGCCAGGCTGCCCGTAAAGAAGCCCGGTTACACCTGCGGGCGGGCTGGGGGACGCGGATCCCCGTGGGCTGACCCGACGGAGGGAACCGTTCCTTTTAAGTCCGAGGGCCGAACCAGCTGTGCTGATTCGGCCAGGCTGCCCGTAAAGAAGCCCGGTTACACCTGCGGGCGGGCTGGGGGACGCGGATCCCCGTGGGCTGACCCGACGGAGGGAACCGTTCCTTTTAAGTCCGAGGGCCGAACCAGCTGTGCTGATTCGGCCAGGCTGCCCGTAAAGAAGCCCGGTTACACCTGCGGGCGGGCTGGGGGACGCGGATCCCCGTGGGCTGACCCGACGGAGGGAACCGTTCTTTTTAAGTCCGAGGGCCGAACCAGCTGTGCTGATTCGGCCAGGCTGCCCGTAAAGAAGCCCGGTTACACCTGCGGGCGGGCTGGGGGACGCGGATCCCCGTGGGCTGACCCGACGGAGGGAACCGTTCCTTTTAAGTCCGAGGGCCGAACCAGCTGTGCTGATTCGGCCAGGCTGCCCGTAAAGAAGCCCGGTTACACCTGCGGGCGGGCTGGGGGACGCGGATCCCCGTGGGCTGACCCGACGGAGGGAACCGTTCCTTTTAAGTCCGAGGGCCGAACCAGCTGTGCTGATTCGGCCAGGCTGCCCGTAAAGAAGCCCGGTTACACCTGCGGGCGGGCTGGGGGACGCGGATCCCCGTGGGCTGACCCGACGGAGGGAACCGTTCCTTTTAAGTCCGAGGGCCGAACCAGCTGTGCTGATTCGGCCAGGCTGCCCGTAAAGAAGCCCGGTTACACCTGCGGGCGGGCTGGGGGACGCGGATCCCCGTGGGCTGACCCGACGGAGGGAACCGTTCCTTTTAAGTCCGAGGGCCGAACCAGCTGTGCTGATTCGGCCAGGCTGCCCGTAAAGAAGCCCGGTTACACCTGCGGGCGGGCTGGGGGACGCGGATCCCCGTGGGCTGACCCGACGGAGGGAACCGTTCCTTTTAAGTCCGAGGGCCGAACCAGCTGTGCTGATTCGGCCAGGCTGCCCGTAAAGAAGCCCGGTTACACCTGCGGGCGGGCTGGGGGACGCGGATCCCCGTGGGCTGACCCGACGGAGGGAACCGTTCCTTTTAAGTCCGAGGGCCGAACCAGCTGTGCTGATTCGGCCAGGCTGCCCGTAAAGAAGCCCGGTTACACCTGCGGGCGGGCTGGGGGACGCGGATCCCCGTGGGCTGACCCGACGGAGGGAACCGTTCCTTTTAAGTCCGAGGGCCGAACCAGCTGTGCTGATTCGGCCAGGCTGCCCGTAAAGAAGCCCGGTTACACCTGCGGGCGGGCTGGGGGACGCGGATCCCCGTGGGCTGACCCGACGGAGGGAACCGTTCTTTTTAAGTCCGAGGGCCGAACCAGCTGTGCTGATTCGGCCAGGCTGCCCGTAAAGAAGCCCGGTTACACCTGCGGGCGGGCTGGGGGACGCGGATCCCCGTGGGCTGACCCGACGGAGGGAACCGTTCTTTTTAAGTCCGAGGGCCGAACCAGCTGTGCTGATTCGGCCAGGCTGCCCGTAAAGAAGCCCGGTTACACCTGCGGGCGGGCTGGGGGACGCGGATCCCCGTGGGCTGACCCGACGGAGGGAACCGTTCCTTTTAAGTCCGAGGGCCGAACCAGCTGTGCTGATTCGGCCAGGCTGCCCGTAAAGAAGCCCGGTTACACCTGCGGGCGGGCTGGGGGACGCGGATCCCCGTGGGCTGACCCGACGGAGGGAACCGTTCTTTTTAAGTCCGAGGGCCGAACCAGCTGTGCTGATTCGGCCAGGCTGCCCGTAAAGAAGCCCGGTTACACCTGCGGGCGGGCTGGGGGACGCGGATCCCCGTGGGCTGACCCGACGGAGGGAACCGTTCTTTTTAAGTCCGAGGGCCGAACCAGCTGTGCTGATTCGGCCAGGCTGCCCGTAAAGAAGCCCGGTTACACCTGCGGGCGGGCTGGGGGACGCGGATCCCCGTGGGCTGACCCGACGGAGGGAACCGTTCCTTTTAAGTCCGAGGGCCGGACCAGCTGTGCTGATTCGGCCAGGCTGCCCGTAAAGAAGCTCGGTTACACCCGTTGGCGGGGTGAACCGGAAGCTTCGCGGTCTTACGCCTGCCTGAAGAGGCCTTCTCGCATTTCTCCCTGCGAGGGTTATATCTGTGTCTGGAGGATGGCCTTCGTGGTGAGAAAAAACCCTGGGTTGTCGGTCCGGGGAACGCTGCAATACAGACCTGGGAGGCTCCTTCTCGGTGAGGCCCTCGGCTGCAGAAGAGACTGAAAAATACGCTAAGAGACTGGAGAAGAATTAGGGACATCTTCCCCCACATGGGGTCATCAGAGGAGACGTGGCCTGCTTGCACCAGGACTCCGTCTCCCTACACACTCTCGAAAGTAGTACTTACCTCGAACCACTTCTTAAGAGTTATCTTCTTCACAATAAACCAACCTCGTCTCCTACTCTGGGTAGGGGAGGGTGGTAGGGAAGCTCTGTCAGACGGGACGCCCGGCGCTAGTCTTCGTAGGCGAACCCTTCGTCGCCTACTTCTTCTTGGTGCTATACCGCACCCACTCAAACTCTTGGGGAAGAGCAATGGGCACTTCCCCGCAACTGACTTACCTCGTCCCCTACTCTGGGTAGGGGAAGATGGCTGTATAAGAATCTCTATTCGACGAGGCATCGGGAATTAAGTTGGCGAGGAGAGGCTCGTCTTCCTATGAGCCTCTTGGATGTATTCTTCCTTTTGGTGCCGAAGTGCACTCACTGCACTACGTTCAGGACCAGTAGTCCTGACACGTGGTTGAAGGGGAACATAAGCTGCCCCTACTTGGCTAACACCGAGGATAAGGGGAGGAAGAATGATTTATGTAAAAATTGGTCCTTTCAGCTATTAATTCCTTGAAGAAAATCAAGGAATACTGTTCCATAACGCACACAACGCACGACACAAGCACTAAGGAAATGAATTAAACACCGGGTAAGGACACGGTTGAAAAGTGAACGCACAGGAACACTTGGGAAGCACACTGCGAAAAAACACAAGTCCCCACGCTGGGAACACGTGGAAACTAAAAGCGCACAAAGGATCGAGAGAGACTGAGAGTGAGGTGTTGAACACCTCACGACCAAGAACTTAATGGGGAGAATGGCCCAGAGAAGCAGTGACCTGCCCTAATCCTGCCCTCGGGGCGCATTCTTTGGCGGCGGGGGTAGGCCTATAGGGAGAACGGGGTGGGGAATAACGGCGCCAAAAACCTTGGTCGAGAAAGAGAGATCACCAAGTTCTCCTAAAGAAAGTAATTCGAGGTAAGTTTCGTGTTGGAACAACTATGTATTCTATCTACCATGGCAATTCCTTCAATTTTGGGAGGTAGACAGAAAGAATCATCTATAATTTATATATGGTGAGAACGGTGCAGTTACATGAAAAAAATTGAAGATCAGCTCTTCCGTTTGAAGAGGAAAAAGAACCTTTATATTTGAGATTATCATTATTATTACAGTTTATTACCATAAAGTCCGGGCATAAACTAGAAAATTTCTTTTCTTGACAAAGAAAATAATATTTCAATAGAAGATCACATTAAAATAAATATAAATAAAGTGTTAAAAATATCATAGCACTGTTAATTTTAAAATCATCTATAATCTACATATAGTATAGTGACAACAGTACATCTATACAAAAAAAAATTTGAAGACCGGCTCTTCTATTTTGAAGAGGAAAAAGGTCAGTTATATTTCTGTGATCATCATTATTATTATTATTAAAATTTGCTACCGTAAAGTCGGGGCATAAATTGACGTAAAGTTCCTCTCTCGACAAAACAACCAAAATTCTAGTTATAAAATGATCCTATTAAGAAGAAATAAAGAGAAATTTCAAAAATTTCATGGCACTTTAAGTTAATTTTAAAACCATCTATAATTTAAATACAGTATAGTGAAAACAGTGCATCTATACGGAAACTAATTGAAGACCGACTCTTCTAATTTAAAGAGGAAAAAAATCCAATAAGTTTTTAGATTATCATTATTATTATTACAGGATTATTACTATAAAGTCCGAGAATAAATTGACAAGTTTCTCTCTCGACAGAGCAACCGATATCTGACGTTACAAACATTAGTGCACCTCCCTTCAAGACTGCACAAACTCACTCCTACTGCTCTCTAAAGTTAAAACTTAAAAGTAAAGGGTATGCCAACAAATCCATACAAAAATTTACAGCATTGTAGTTTCAACTAGCATAATCATTCCACCTACTGAAGCGTGTTATTAATCGTCCATAAACCCATCTACGTACCTTACTTTTAACCCGATAAAATAGTTCGTCCAATAGAAGATGAACTAAAGGCTATCATTAATGAAAAATAATGAATCTATATTCGCTTGAAATCTGTAAAGCCGTAAGAACTAAAATCCCATTGTGATGTGCTAAGGATAAACTATCAGGTTTGATCATCTAAATCATGGGCGCCCAACCATTTTGTCCTTCTGTGCCCCTTGGGCTTTTTTAGCTTCCAGTATACCCCTAAAACTGATGATGAAAAAATACAATGAAATTGACAGTGATATATCTTTCAATCTTATTGCAGATTAAATCATACACTGCACATTACAGGCCACTCTATCAGATCCAATGTACCCACTGAGTAAAAATGTACCACTGGTTGGGAACCCCTAATCTAAATAAGTGTCCGTAGACAAGGCTTAAATTCTAGATATTTTCAGAGATATCTACAAAATAGACTATCATAAAAAAGGGAAGGATAACAATACTCACGTCTTCGCTACTGCCCGCTTGATACTTGCCCTCGGGCTTGGCGGGTATGCATTTGAAGTAATCTTCGTCGCGAGGCAGCGGGTTACCTGCATCGAGAGATCACTTACAGGTTAATCTAATACGTGTAGCCGAGGCCTGCTACTATAGACACGTAAGATAATGAATGTTTTTATTGGCTTGGAAGAGCTGGGGATTAAACTGAGACAAATGAATGAATTACAAGGTTCTAAATATCATGGGAAAAATCAAACTGTAGACCTGGATCAGATGTGAATTCAACACATTATTCCTTGAGAAAATTAAAAAACAAATCTTTAATGTTTAAGGCCATAATAAAACATAATTAAACCATTGCTGACAAAGATACCATCATAACGAATATTAATACTGTTCTTAATATATTTCATTTTAATTGTTCATTACATCTCTTGTAGTTTATTTATTTCTTCATTTCTTTTCCCCACTGGGATATTTTTCCTATTGGAGCCCTTGGGCTTGTAGCATCCTGCTTTTCCAACTAGGGTTGTAGCTTATGTAGTAATAACAACATCTTTAACCACCATTGAACAAGCAGTGTGTTACAAGCACAAGGACTCCGAAGGGGGAAAATGGTCTTGCAAAAAAAAAAATGTATAAACAAATAACCAATGAAATTTAAACATGAGAATAAAAAACAAACTAAATAAAGTCATTAAGATATCTTCCCAGTGCAAGAATGAATATGTAATTATTTGGCAACATAACATCACTAGCGATTGATGCCGATTCAAGAATGCTAAATTAACAATTAATAACTTCAAGATAAAAAAACTAAAATAGAAACACAAATTAATAAATAATATAACTTTTAAAATTTATTATATTTAAAATCGACTAAGAAGGCCAGCTTCTAATATGAACTTAAAAATGCCACTGGCATCATACAAAATGTCCTCTCCGAGAATTCACAAGTAATCTGTACCTTCCATGATCCTTCTCCACTTGCATTCCTCCCACCTCTCGAACAGGATGAGCAGTTCGTAGTGGGGCGTGTGAGGGAAGAGGTCGACAACGGCCGCTCTGCAATGATAAGTAAAAATTAAAAGGAAAGAACACTTCAACCAAGGATGCTTCTCTATGTAATTACATCAAATTCTAAAATCACAACCAGTATAAAATGAAAGAAAAGTTTCAATACAACTAAAGAAACAACTATGCTATGCCCCTCTAAATCCTGGTCCCACAAGAAGCGTGAATTAACCCTTCTACCCCCAATGAACGTACTGGTACGTTTCACAAAACTCATCCCTTTACACCCATGGACGTCTTGGCAAAAAACTATTTACAATTTTTTTTTGCATAGCTTTGATAACTTTATGGAAAAATTCAGGCATTTTCCAAAAGAATGAGACCAACCTGACCTCTCTATGACGAAAATTAAGGCTGTTAGAGCAATTTAAAAAATATATATTGCAAAATGTGCTTGAAAAGAAAAAACCACCAGGGGGTTAAGGGTTGGAAAGTTCCAAATAGCCTGGGGGTAAAAGGGTTAACCAGATGTAAAAAACTTCTAAATTGTACTATACAGTGGCTTACAGCATTCAAATTCCCTCTCGGCAATGAAATGAAGATGATAGACTTGACGAATCACAAATTTTTTAACTATGTCGTTTCCAGACACTTTTGTTGGTCTAAACCTTCAGGCACGGAGGGTTAGGCAAAATATTCTATGTTACTTTTGTAGCTTTTTTTCACAGCCATAACTTATCCACAGACTGGTCAATTACAATATCCGGTGCATGTTTTAATCCACAAACTTGTTCTTACCAATTATCATTAGTATTTTTGCCATTTGAAAGATCTCCTGATGGTAAATTTCAAATGGCACATACATACATATACCAAGGCACTTCCCCCAGTTTTGGGGGGTAGCCGACATCTAACAAAAGAAAAGAAAAAAGGGCGGACCTCTCCTCTCTACGCTCCTCCCATCCTGACAAGGGACTTAACCAAGTTTAGTAGTACCAGCCGAACTCGGTTGAGTCCCTTGTCAGGCTGGGAGGAACGTAGAGAGGAAAGGTCCCCCCCTTTTTTTTCTTTTGTTTGATGTCGGCTACCCCCCAAAACTAGGGTAAGTGCCTTGGTATATGTATGTATGTGCCATTGGAAATTTACCATCAGGAGATCTTGAAAGCTTAAAATACTTATTGTAAAATACTTATCATAAAATACTTATCGTAAAATACTTATCGTAAAAAAAAAACCTATTTAAAACTCAAAAACATTTCACAAATTTTTTACAATCGATCAATACTGTATGCTCGCTACACAAAAGTATTTCCGTCTTCCTCTAACAAGCCCGACAACTCGAATTAGTTAACCCTTTTACTCCCAAAGGACGTACTGGTACGTTTCACAAAAGCCATCCCTTTACCCCCATGGACGGACGTACTGGTACGTCCTTGCAAAAAAAGGCTATAAAAATTTTGTTTTTCATATTTTTGAAAAAATTTCGAGAAAATTCAGGCATTTTCCAAGAGAATGAGACCAACCTGACCTCTCTATGACAAAAATTAAGGCTGTTAGAGCAATTTAAAAAAAATATACTGCAAAATGTGCTGGAAAAAAATAACCCCCTGGGGGTTAAGGGTTGGAAATTTCCAAAGAGCCTGGGGGTAAAAGGGTTAACAGACTCACCTGATTGGAACGAAAAATTCTCCTTTATAATTCTTGCTCTTCGGTCGAGAGAGATCGACGAAATTCTTGAAGGTGCCGTCGGGATCGCACGACATGTAGATTAGCCGATCCATGTTCTCGCACTTGCGGAGCGCTCTGATAACACTCTCGGCTCTGGGGAGATTGACTGTTAGAATATACAGTTTTACTGAATGTAGGCAGGCAGTTAATTTTAATAGCCAGGCCTTCTCCATCATAAGACTCAATACTACGCAGTACTCTAGAAGTTTTATTCCAGCTGTTACCAAGTTGTGGAATGATCTTCCTAATCGGGTTGTTGAATCAGTAGAACTTCAAAAGTTCAAAGTTGGAGCAAATGCTTTTTTGTTGACCAGGCAGACATGAGTCTTTTTATAGTTTATATATGCCATATTTGTTTTTGATGTTGTTAATAGTTTATATATGACATATCTCTTTTGACATTACTTTTTTTAGAATGATTTATTGTTAATTTGTTCTCTTCAGTTATTTATTTCCTTATTTCCTTTCCTCACTGGGCTATTTTTCCCTATTGGAGCCCCTGGGCTTATAGCATCTTGCTTTTCCAATTAGGGTTGTCGCTTGGATAGTAATAATAATAATAATAATAATATACCCAGGCACTTCCCCAAATTTTGGGGGGTAGCCGACATCAAACAAATGAAAAATAAGGGGACCTTTCCTCTCTACGCTCCTCTCAGCCTGACGAGGGACTCAACCGAGTTCGGCTGGTACTGCTTGGGTGCCACAGCCCACCCTCCCCTGTTATCCACCACAGATGAAGCTTCATAGCACTGAATCTCCTACTGCTACTACCTCTGCAGTCATCCAAGGCGACCGGAGGAAGCATCAGGGCCTACCGGAACTGCGTCACAATCGCTCACCATTCATTCCTATTTCTAGCACGCTCTCTTGCCTCTCTCACATCTATCATCCTATCACCCAGAGCTTTCTTCACTCCATCCATCCACTCAAACCTTGGCCTTCCTCTTGGAAAGGAAAATTATATCAATGAACAGAGAAAGAATGAGATAGATTATCTATTACTTCACCCATGGCTAAATATGAAATATTGCAATGCAAAAATATCCAAATATTTCTCAGACAGAGTAGAGAACTTTTGACTTTAATATAATTCAGAAGTATGGATATATGGAACCTTCTCTAGGGTCAGGGCCTGGGAGGCCAATTGAGGAGTAAAGTATACTACAAAGTTCAAGTTTAACGAGGTTGAATGACAACTGCAGTAATAAGAAGGGCACATATGTTGAGACTTATAAAATGTAGAGTTGCAAGAGGATGAAGGACCCCTGTTAAGTTAAGTTCAAAGACAATGGACCAGGTTAGGTGCAAAGACAATGCACTAGGTTAGGTGCAAAGACAATACACCAGGTTAGGAGCAAAGACAATACACAGATTTATAGAGGTCACTACTGTCCCCTTACAGCGACGAACTTCAATACAGTACTTTGAGATTTCCCTTTTGCGAGTGGTTTACCCCAAGATGATTCCTGACCCAGAACACTTAGTCAAAAGGGGTCAGGATTGCTTTAATATAAATGGACCCAAACACCACTGCAAGTTTTAAACCTATCCTATCCGTCTTTAAAACCGATACTCTTCTATACTGACCACAACAGTTATGAGAACATCGTCGTGGGACGACGTCCTGACGGTGAGCTGTCTCCACACCCCTTTGTGGGTCAGGGGATCGAACGGTTTGTGCTCCGAGCTGCGAATGTAATCCTGGAATACCTGTTGGAAAATAAAAAGGGGTAAACATCAGTTTGAAAATCAGTAGCTTCTTACCACTAGGTTCTTAAATAAAATGGAGATCACATAGAAAAACATTGTTCAGTTTTTTGTGGGCTTAAAGAAATCATTAAATTTACAAGTAAGGTAATCTTTTGGCTATTGCGAGCATCAAGACCCAAGCCCCCACTGCGATGGTTGACAACCGCTAAGTAGATAAATAAACCTGTATTCTTTTTTTAAATTGCTGTAATTTGCCCGTAGCTATAACCCCTCGTGAATAACGATAACCGACAACCACAGACACATTTATGGATCTATTATTTCCATGTTGTTTATACTCTACAATGCTTGATTCAGTTTTCTTACTATATTTACTTACCACACCAAAATTTACTAGTTTCCTTATATAATTTTTTTATAATGGACTTAAAATTGATAACTTTCAACTGTTATATATCATGAATATAATTATATAATTGCATGTAGTTAATAACAATATATATATACTGTATATATGTATATTACGTATTTTTTCTAACTTATGCATCAGAAACTTGGAGCCTTACCTAAGCCTTAGAACATAAGCTAGTTATAACTCAAAGAACTATGGAAAGAATAATGATGGGAATAACACAAAGAGAAAGAAAGAGCAACATGGATACGAGAGCAGACTAAAGTAGAGGGTATTCTAACAAGAAAAAGAAATGGACACAGGCAGGACATTTTAACCCTTTTACCCCCAAAGGACATACTGGTACGTTTCACAAAACTCATCCCTTCACCCCCATGGACGTACCGGTACGTCCTTGCAATAAAATGCTATTTAAATTTTTTTTTGCATATTTTTGATAATTTTTTGAGAAACTTCAGGCATTTTCCAAGAGAATGAGACCAGCCTGACCTCTCTATATCAAAAATTAAGGCTGTTAGAGCAATCTAAAAAAAATATACAAATATACTGCAAAATGTGCCTGAAAAAAATAACCCCATGGGGGTTAAGGGTTGGAAATTTCCAAATAGCCTGGGGGGTATAAGGGTTAAGAGAATGACATATATTAGATGGACATTAAGAATAACAGAATGGGTCTCAAAAGAAGCAGGAGAATTTGATATTATAAAAATATTTCGCAGACAAAAGCAAATGTTAATCTTAAAACATGTGCGAATATCAACTATTACAAATGTAAATGAAAACATTCGAACCATCTCTACTTGGCACCACAGAGTCTCAACACTCAAAACATCCGACCTACCTCGACGACCTTCTTCAGAGTATTTGGAATGTGGACTAGATGACCTACTGGTCCGACAGCCAGGCTCCCGGCCTTCTAACTGGAAACTCGGAATCCGACAGTCGGCAAATCGTCTTCGGGGTTGATGCCTAGAAGGTGACATCAAAAAAATTAATAAAGCTGGAAATTGTTCTTAGTTGGGAGTGCAAATTCCCATATCTTCAAGGGAAAAAGGAGAGGTAATAATTAAATAATAAGTAAATAATAATAACAAAAACAAGATCTGAATGCAAAGGGTAATGAGAACTATGAAAAATCTTATACAAGCACAAAGAACTAACTGAACAACAGTGTCAAGAGATTAATATCTATATCAGGAATAAAAAATTTAATAGACCTTAAATTCCTGTCCAACAAATTAAGATGAGAATCAGCAGTTGAAGACCAGACAGGATTACAATACTCAAAACAAGGCAGAATGACAGAATCAATATATTAAAATAGCGGCACGTAATAATAAGCCACATATGCATCTTCAGTTTTTCAGTTAGATTTTTCCAATTAAAAATTGAATTTCAAAAATAAAATCTATTTCTACACTCGCCTGTAGCTCATATTACTTCTTCTCTAGAGGCTTGGTTTAAATTGACATTTACCATAAAATCTTCAAACAATTTAAATATTTCCATTTTCTTTCCTTCAATTATTAAAATAGTACAAACTTTCAACCCGTGATTTATGTGATGGATAAGCCCAAAGGCTTAACAGTGAAAAATAGCCCATTGAGGAAAGTAAATAAACTACAACAGAAGTAGTGAACAATTAAAATAAAACTATAAAAACTGTACTGTAACAACATTAAAATAGATCTTTCATATATAAACTAAAAAAAAAAAAAACTTCCCTGAGCTTAAAATCAAGAACAGTGGCCCGCCATTAACTAACAGGAAAGCAACGAGCAACAGTATCGAGACAGCTACGAGAACCGATCACTTCCCACTGTAGAGGATTCGCCCATCCCGATATTACACTCACGCGTTGAGACGAGTCTAATATTGCCTCTCTTATTAATCTACTGTACTTGAAAATAGTTGGACAAAACCCTTTCTGGGAAGCTCGATACTTGTTCACCTCTCCACTGGTATCATCGCCTCTCCTCATGTATGTGCCAACTTACTCTGGCTCATCAGATAGGAGAAGTCTTTTACATTTTCCAAAAATGACGACTACAAACGGGTGAGAGTTTCTGAAGCTTAAACTAGAAAGTTTTGGATCAATAAAGGGAAACACTTCCTGAATGATCACCAGGAGATAGTTTACATAGCAGATAGAGAAAGGTGTTTCGCAATACAATGCTAATTTCTTTGAACAGTCTTAGATATGCGTCAGGTTTCCGGTCAGCCACTCAAGTTAATGGGTCTATGAAGAAAACAAACAAGGCTGTACTTGCAAAACTATTGAAATGCTGTGGGTCATCTACTGAAAAAAAAGGACCTTGAACCCAGTGAGATGTTAAGAGATGCAATGGCATTACACTAATTTCGAAACTAAATAATGAAAATCTCACATTCGAAGGCGTCCGATTATTTTCACAGATGTTTCACTAAAGAAAAGCAGCATGAAAATTGATGTGGTCTTCGATGTGTACAAGGAAAAGTCAAGTGAACAATGTGAGAGTCTTAATAGGGGTTATCTTATAACATGATCTTTAGAGAATCAACATCAAATTACATGGTCAGTCTTCAAAAACTCCTGAAACTTTCTCAGATTAATCAGCGTCTGTGTAAGCTAATGAAAAAGTTGTCCCTATAGAGAATCAACATCAAACTGCATGGCCACTCCTCAAAGAATCCTACAATGTCTTGCTCAACCTAGCAATTCACAATCATTTTACCTTTCCTATTAGTACACCTTTCAATATCATGGTATCAAACTAATCCAAAGACCTAATAGCAATGCATCCCTCAGTATAACAATGGCGTGATATATCTCAACTTTTCTTGTCATAAAACATAACAACAAATCATCTCATTTTCTCTCATCAGTAAAAATATGTGGAATGATCTTCCTAATCAGGATGTTGAATTAGTGGAACCACAATTGCAAATAATGTATCTACTTATTTATGTCGAATAGACTGACCAGGCTCTCTTTATACTTTATACACTACAGATCTATTTTTATACGTTACCGATCTCAAAACATTTTAATTATTCATTACTTCTCTTTTAGTTTATTCATATCTTTACTTACTTTCCTCACTGGGTACAGTGAACCCTCGCTACTTCGCGGTTCGACCATCGCGGATTCACCACTTCGCGGATTTTTTCCATAACCCATATATATACAGTAATATATATATATATATGTATGCATGTATTTATGTATATATGTAGGTATGTATGTATGTGTATACATATAGTCCTCCGCCTCATCCTCCTCGCTGTTCAGGTGATCCTCGAGCTCAATCATGTCTTGGTCATCGGCCAAGTTTTCTGAAAGACAAAGTTGAGCTTAGTAAAACAAATACATCTGATAGACATAATTATTCTTATGAGAAAAGTTACTACTATATAGCTAAGAACTAATATATACTCATCCCTTTGAATTTTTATTATATGCAGTAAGTTTCACGAATTCCTTAAGAAATAATTCTCAGTACGGCAGTCGGATATTTGCAAGCTCTCATACCAGTGGAGTGCTTGTCTC
Source organism: Palaemon carinicauda (assembly GCF_036898095.1). Lineage (NCBI taxonomy): Eukaryota > Metazoa > Arthropoda > Malacostraca > Decapoda > Palaemonidae > Palaemon > Palaemon carinicauda. The sequence continues at coordinate 53,291 of NW_027172288.1, read as the reverse complement.
GTCAACATCACTTCAAGTACGGTACTTGTACTGAGCTCATTCTAATATAAACAACTTTCAAAATAAAGGATTATTATTCTTTGGTTATAAAAGGATAAAGGAATAATCAGTACTGTACCTGTCTACAGCCTCTCTTACATTAAATTGGTGAATTTGAAGGAACATGAACACTTGGAATAACAACGTTAACGGCCCTTTCAATTACGGAAATACGACGCAGAATAACTGGAGATTTTCCGACCGAGAATGGATAAAACTTCACTGAATAGACCCAGAATATGATCCCAGAATATAATGAAATCTTGATATAAATCTATATATGATATACTGTTGGCAGGAACCGTTGATTGATTGATTTTGGGTTTTTCCGTCATCCTGACATACATCAAGCTTTGTTGAAATAACTAAAAACACGATGCAATCTTGACACAGAACTACGGATGAAGATGAAATAAAGGCTAGCAAAATAAAAACTAATTACCCACAAAGCTTCAAGATCCATATCCCAGAAGAGGACGATACAAAGAAATTAATCTAATCCACTTCAACTAATATATTCAATTGAATCCCAAAGTCCTATTCTACTGTTGTACCTTTTCAGTGGCTCCTTTACTTATAAACAAATCATAAAAACAAACAACTTTTATGTTCGACTGCCAGCATCTTTTATCACTAACTACTATTAACCATCATAATAAATATCGAACCAAGAACATGTTAAACATTTACACTCGGGAAATTTCAACAGCCTTCTGCCATGTAAAAATCTAAATTTTATTCATATCTATTTTCCCTTACCATACAAACCCGAATCATTTATCAGGAGAATACTTTTAGCGTAACTAGAAGGCGACTTAAAATTCTTAAATAGGAGACCCTAGGGGATATGTCAAAGCCCTTTGGTCCTGCACAGGAGCTAAGATGACACCTCTTGTCAACCCCAACGACATAAGCATGAAAATACAGCCAGCAATAAGCCAAGTCACTAGCAGGAACGGGTTGACGTCAAGGATGGCGAGGTTGTAGACTCTACTAGACATGGTCCAGCTTGAATGGTCCCTGAACTCCCGTCCAACTGATTACCAGGCAGAGATGTTTCCGGAACAGAAAGGAAAGTCACCTCGGTCCAGGCTAATCGTAGCGAGGAGATGAAGGAGGATTGAAGTTGTGGCTGGCTGATTTCTATATCCAGTCTAAGCATTCCTGACCGTAGGTAATGGAGATCTTAAAAGCTTTCCAATGAATAGTGACAAGAAAAACACACCCTTTACTTAAGCTTGGAGGGGATACCACAGGCTCTAGCGGGTCCTCTAAAGCTAACGTTCTCCTATCGACAGATTCCGGAAGACTGACGACCAATCTCCACATACAACCATAAAAACTAAACAAGTTCCAAGAGATAGAAAAGGGTACTAGGAATTAGGGGAGCATAGTGGTAGATCCTTCACCGCAACGAATGGACCCAAAGTGTAGCAGTCCTCATAAAGGGTCTGAACACGTTTCAAGTAATGGGATGTGAATACAGATTTACTTCTCCAAAAAGTTGTATCCATTATGCTTTGCAGAGAACGATTTTGTTTAAAAGCTACCGCTCTTACTTCGTGTGTTTTCACCTCAAGCAGTCTAAGCTCTGCCTCACCACACTGGGCATGAGCTTCTCTAATCAAGAGCCTTATGAAAAAAGATAAGGCGTTCTTCGACATAAGCTGCGAGGGCTTCTTAACTGCGCACCAGTGAGCCTATGAGCTGCCTCTCAAGCTCTTTGTTCTGTCCAAATAGACCCTTAGTGCCTTAACAGGACAGAGCACCTTTTCCACCTCCTCGCCCACTACATCATAGAGATTAGCAATCTCAAAAAACTTCGGCCATGGATGTAGAGGACCCTCATTCTTGGTCAGAAAACCCAGCTGCAAGGAACATATGGCTTTCCCGTCTCTGAAACCAATGTTCCACACTGACTCTTTTAGCTATCGCTAAGCTCACCAAGAAAAGGGTCTTCAAAGTTAAATCTTTAAAAGAGGCTGAGTGCAGAGGCTTGAATCTGTCACTCATGAGGAATCTAAGAACTTCATCCAAATTCCAAGCAGGTGAATCTTGATGACATCTCTTAGAAGTTTCAAAAGACCTAAGAAGATCTTGTAGGTCTTTATTGTTGGAGAGATCCAAATCTCTATGCCTGAAAACAGTTGCCAGCATACTTCTGTACCCCTTAATAGTCGAGGCAGAAAAGTTATGCTTAGTTCTAAGAAATCGGCAATCTGTGTTATAGAGGTACTGGAAGAAGAAACCGAGTTAGCCCTACACCATTCTCTGAATACTTCCCACTTGGACTGATACACCCTGATGGTAGAAGTCCTCCTTGCTCTTGCAATAGCCTTGGCTGCCTCCTTCGAAAATCCTCTAGATCTTACGAGTTTTCCGATAGTCTGAAGGCAGTCAGACGTAGAGCTTGGAGGTTTAGATGGTTTCTTGCCAAGTGGGGTTGTCTGAGAAGATCTGGTCTTAACGGAAGGCTTCTCGGCACATCCACCATCCATTCCAGTACCTCTGTGAACCAACTTCTTGACGGCCAGAAAGGAGCAACTAGGGTCATTCTGGTCTCCTTGTGAGATACAAACTTCTGCACCACCTTGTACAGGATCTTGAAGGGTGGGAATGCGTACACCTCCATGAGCGACCAATCCAACAGTAACGCGTCTATGTGAGCCGCCTCGAGATCCGAAACTAGGGAGCAGTACGTCTCCAGCCTTTTCGTCTTCGAGGTTGCAAACAGATCTATGAGGGGACGACCCCATAACCGCCACAGCTTCTTGCAAACGTCTAGGTGTAACGCCCATTCTGTGGGGAGAACTTGGTCCCTCCTGCTGAGTCTGTCCGCACTCACGTTCTTGACCCCCTGAATGAATCGTGTCAATAAAACAATCCTCCTTCTCTTTGCCCATACGAGAAGAGATCTCGCTAACTCGTAAAGAGACTTCGAGTGGGTCCCCCCCTGCTTTGCTTTATACGCTAGGGCCGTGGTTCTGTCCGCATTGATCTGAACCATCTTGCCTAGGACCAGATTCTCGAATCCCTTGAGGGCTAAGTGCACAGCTAAAAGCTCCTTTTGATTGATATGAAGAATCTCTTGCTCTTTTGTCCACAGACCTGAGATTTCTCTTTTCCCTAAGGTTGCTCCCAACCCCGAGTTTGAGGTGTCGGAAAACAACAAAAGGTCTGGGTTCTTTTGCTCCAATGAGAGGCCCTTCTTGAGTCTGTAAACGTTGTTCCACCATTGAAGGTGTGTTCTGATTGCACTCGTGATGGGAATACTCTCCCTGTCAAGACTGTCTCCCTTCTTCCAATGAGCATTGAGATGAAATTGAAGGGGACGTAGGTGCAGCCTCCCCAGAGACACAAACTTTTCCAGAGATGAGAGGGTCCCCAGAAGGCTCATCCACTCTCTCACTGAACTGACGTCCTTCCTCATAAAGGCACAAAGCCTTAGGAGCGCTGACTGAATCCTTGCCGGGGGTGAAAAAGCCTGAAAACCCTGACTCTGAATCTCCATCCCCAAATAAAGAATCTTCTGGGATGGAGTCAGCTGTGACTTCTTTGAACTCACTAGAAGTCCCAACTCTTTTGCCAAATCCAAAGTCATCTGAAGATCCTTCAAACAGCGATCGGCTGAGGGAGCTCTTATGAGCCAATCGTTCAAGTACAGGGAGGCCCTGATGCCTCTTGAGTGCAGCATGCTCACCACACTCAGCATGATCTTCGTGAATATCAGAGAGCTGTGCAGAGACCGAAACATAAGGCTTGGAACTGGAAGACCTCCTTCCTGTACACGAACCTCAGATAACGTCTGCAACTTGGATGTATTGGGACAAGAAAATAAGCGTCCTCGAGGTCCAACGATACCATCCAGTCGCCTTTCCTTACTGCTGCCAGCATGGTTTTCTGAGTTTCCATGGTGAACTTTGAATTCTGGACGTAGTTGTTGAGAGCACTTACATCTAGAAATGGTCTCCATTCCCCTGAACTCTTGGGAACCAGGAACAAACGGTTGTAAAACCATGGCAATTCCAAGTCCCGCACCCTCTCTATCGCTCTTTTTTCCAGCAAGAGAGACATCTGAAGCTGCATGGCCTGCCTCTTCGGTCCTTCCCTGTATTTGGGCGAGAGATCCACAGGATCTGTGGCTAAAGGAGGCTTTGATAAGAATGGGATTTTGCATCCTTCCTTTAGAACACGAACGGACCAAGGATCAGCTCCCCTTACCTCCCACGCTTGCCAGAAGTAACTTAGCCTGGCTCCCACTGCTGCTTGAAGGCGCGGACAGTCAGACCCTGCCTTGACTGGACTTAGCTCTGGTGCGCAGGTGAGCGCTGGCGCGCTATAACAGGAACATCATCTGCTGGCGAGCGCTTGCGCGCAGGGGAGATGGTGCGTAAGGGACTTATGCACAAATTTGTGCGAAAGCCCTTGATGCCCCGAAGGGATAGTTGCCCGTATTACAACGGGATGAGTTGGCGCCCACAGCGCGTCAGCAGGTCTGGCGGGTGGAAGGTCGGCGTGCCCTTTGTAAGGACGACCTTCCACCGAAGGAGATCGCGAACGATCTGCGGAGAGGTCCAGGGATGTAGCTGGTAGAGTCGGAGAACGACGGCGAGGTTCCTCTGCGGCGGACTGCAGAGATGATGAACCGAAGAGGCGCCTCCTAACACCCATGTGAGGTGAAGGAAGGCGGGCTTTACGCCTTATACGCCCTCTGGGGCCCGTGGGGTCAGCGGGCTAACCATCAGCAGTCCTCCGAAGAGGAGTCTCTGTGAGTGAACTTCCCCCGAGGGGGAGAATCACCGGCAGGAGAGACCGTTGGACTTAGTTCCTCCCTTGAAGGATGTTCGGAGGGGGGAACTAAGCCTTCAGCTACATCGGGGGAACATCATGAGCAGAGGTTTGATACAACTCATCGGAAGCCTCTGCCACAACAACGTAGATGATAGACAGAGGATCAACCTCTGCTAAAGTCGGCAATTGTTTGACAGCTGCCCCCAACCTGATCATGTCAAACAAGGCTTCCTTGGAGGGCAAACCCTCAAGCCCCAAGGAAGCCCAAAGCTGTAACAAATCATTATTAGATACAGGTACATTAAAATCCTCCCACGTGGGAGGAGGAGGAGCTGCCTCGCTATGGGAGGCAACTCACTCTCCCAAACCCCGAGATCGCTCAACAGAACTACGGCCTACGCTACCACTCGACAGTTTCTCGGAAGAAACAGATCGAGTGGGAGATTCGGAGGAGGTTTGGGCCACGGAAGAAGAGCCCTTGGGATTTTCTCCTTTCAAAGAAACCTTCGAAGGAGAATTATCCCGTCTGGACTTCTTCTTCCGGCGCCGAGAAAACCTCTACCACTGGGAGGTAGACCACTCCCTACACTCCCCACACACATTATTCCTATCACACCGCTGGCCCTTACAGTAAGGACACAAGGTGTGGGGGTCCGTTTCGACCGCTGACATATACGTGCCACAAGGGCGGTCAGGTAATCCAGGACACTTACGCATAGCAGAGGCCAACTTCACACACACTCTATCAAAGGAAAAGCAAAAAGATTAGCAATGGCTGTCAAGGAAGGCGAGGGTGACAGCGGACACGTCCGACTACCACCCGAGCCGAGAGCAAAGTGAGCTCAAGCACAGGTGTGTGTGAGGGCGTGGGGTAGCAAGCTACTCTCCCTAACTAGCGGTGGGGTAGTAAACCCTCGTTAAAATTCTAATGGCTCGTCATTTCAGCTACGCCAAAAGTAATTACCCATATTAAATAGCGTGGTTTGTATTTCAGTTACGGAACAAAGGAATTATTTTATAACAACACTCATAATTTCAGTAACGGAAGAGACATTTTACCAGAAATATTCACTCTGTTTGCCTCAACTTTCCCCACTAATTATGTTTTGCTGTGATGAAATAGTTAAAGAAGTGAACGAAGGAATGGAAGATATAAGCAAAGATCCAGGAATGTAGGTACTCAGACAAGGAAGTTAAACGGAATTAGTGATAATGGAAAGGACGAACTTAATTGGTTCCAAGAATCCCACCCTACAAAACATAAACTCTACTTACCACTATCCTTTCTGATTAAGAAATCCGTTTCCCGGTGTGGCTTGTGGGATGATTCGCATTCAAATCTGAAAAACATATATTTTGTTAGAAAGAGTCTCAAGGCTTTCTATTAATCAGGTAATTTTGGGTACTCACAAGCTGTACATCAGCTCCACTCATTTTTCCATAGCTAGAGTCTATTATTATTATTATCATTACTTGCTAAGCTACAACCCTAGTTGGAAAAGCAAGATGCTATAAGCCCAGGGGCCCCAACAGGGAAAATAGCCCAGTGAGGAAAGGAAACAAGGAAAAATAATATATTTTAAGAACAATGACATTTAGATAAATATTTCCTAATATAAACTATGAAAACTTTAACAAAAAAGAGGAAGAGAAACAAGATAAAATAGTGTGCCTGAGTGTACCCTCAAGCAAGAGAACTCTAACCCAAGACAGTGGAAGACCATGGTACAGAGGCTATAGCAAAACCCAAGACTAGAGAACAATGGTTTGATTTTGGAGTGTCCTTCTCCTAGAAGAGCTGCTTACCATAGCTAAAGAGTCTCATTTGAATAGACCTTAAGTCGTCTTATTTGATGGTAGTATGATCATTGCCCTAAATTTTCAGAATGTGCTCTCTCAACGTAAATTTCTAATTTCCTATGTTATTCATCCTATAAAAAACTAATTTCAAAATACGATACGGGATATGTGTAGTGATAATAAGTAAGAGAAGCAATAATTCACGCAAAGTAGACTGTAATGATGAAGGCAAGAACAGACACTTCAGATCTAAATTGGAGAGGCAGATACAAAAATAAAGATACAAAATGTATGTGTGGCACTGAAGAAGAAACATTGGAACACTTTATACTACACTGCGAGATGTAAAAGGAAACAAGAAATAATTGCACACTATTACATCAACCATATATTGAAAATGAACGAGAAATAATAGCGGACATTCTTTGTTTCAAGAATTGTGATAAAAAAGAAATAGAAAGCAGAAAAAAATCTTATCCAAGAACTGTGGAAAATAAGAAAAAATAATAAAACAAGACATCAAGTGACAAACGACAATACCATATAAAGAAAAGAATAGAGGAGCCGTTGCAAAGGCTTATTCTCAAAGTACAGGTACAAATTTGCTCATTTCCCTTTTTACCCTTATCAATATACTAGGCACTACAATTTAAGCTTGCTCTCTCAATATTTCAGTTCTACACTGTGCATCAGTATATTTTACAGTAAACGTCCTGAATATTTAGCTTTTCCTAATGCAGATAAAGAACAGACACCACAAAAAGGCAAATCACCATCTGCAACTTCTTATTCCGAATAAGGGATAATAAATGTAATGGGCCACCAGTAGCCCAAGCGCACAAGTGGCTTATTGAAGGATAAAGCAAAGGGGACGAATCGTCACACCCCCAGCCCCATTTCAATAAGGACCCAGCGACCTAGGTTAGAGTAGACATTATTAACGGGTTATTGTGACTCTTCCGATTACTTCTTTGAATATGATCACTGCCTCGGTAGCATTGTTTAACCCTTTTACTCGCAGGCTATTTGGAAATTTCCAACCCTGAACCCCCAGGGGGTTATTTTTTCCCCAGCACATTTTGCAGTATATTTTTTTAAAATTGCTCTAACAGCATTAATTTTTGTCATAGAGAGGTCAGGTTGGTCTCATTCTCTTGGAAAATGCCTGAATTTTCTCAAAAAATTATCAAAAATATGAAAAAAAAATTTTTATTACATTTTTTTTGCAAGGACGTACTGGTACGTCCATGGGGGTAAAGGGATGGCTTTTGTGAAACGTACCAGTACGTCCTTTGGGGGTAAAAGGGTTAATAGATCTGATGATTTTCTTTTCAGCATTACTGCATTCTGCCAATAAGAGGGTAAAATTCATCCTTCATCATCATGGGTGAGGTAGATCCAATGCGGGTCAAAATTGGGCATAATGCAATTTACAAAATGAGTACACAAAGAAGGTAAAGTACAGTTTACAGCGTCACATTTTGAGAAATTTTGTCTCTCATCTTCAGGCTGGAGTGTTTGAAATGGTGCTGGTAACCCTGCTTCCAAAGTACCCATTCCTATAAACCTGCTCACCACAGGACAATTCGTGACCCTGCGTTTGCTTCCAAAGTACCCATTCCTATAAACCTGCTCACCACAGGACAAGTCGTGACCCTGCGTTTGCTTCCAAAGTACCCATTCCTGTAAACCTGCTCACCACAGGACAAGTCGTGACCCTGCGTTTGCTTCCAAAGTACCCATTCCTATAAACCTGCTCACCACAGGACAAGTCGTGACCCTGCGTTTGCTTCCAAAGTACCCATTCCTGTAAACCTGCTCACCACAGGACAAGTCGTGACCCTGCGTTTGCTTCCAAAGTACCCATTCCTGTAAACCTGCTCACCACAGGACAAGTCGTGACCCTGCGTTTGCTTCCAAAGTACCCATTCCTGTAAACATGCTCACCACAGGACAAGTCGTGACCCTGCGTTTGCTTCCAAAGTACCCATTCCTGTAAACCTGCTCACCACAGGACAAGTCGTGACCCTGCGTTTGCTTCCAAAGTACCCATTCCTGTAAACCTGCTCACCACAGGACAAGTCGTGACCCTGCGTTTGCTTCCAAAGTACCCATTCCTGTAAACCTGCTCACCACAGGACAAGTCGTGACCCTGCGTTTGCTTCCAAAGTACCCATTCCTATAAACCTGCTCACCACAGGACAAGTCGTGACCCTGCGTTTGCTTCCAAAGTACCCATTCCTGTAAACCTGCTCACCACAGGACAAGTCGTGACCCTGCGTTTGCTTCCAAAGTACCCATTCCTGTAAACCTGCTCACCACAGGACAAGTCGTGACCCTGCGTTTGCTTCCAAAGTACCCATTCCTATAAACCTGCTCACCACAGGACAAGTCGTAACCCTGCGTTTGCTTCCAAAGTACCCATTCCTATAAACCTGCTCACCATAAGACAAGTCGTAACCCTGCGTTTGCTTCCCAACAACCCATCCCTATAACCCCTCTTACCCTAAGACAAGTCATAACCCTGTGTTTCCTTCCAAACAACCCATCCCTATAACCCCTCCTACCCTAAGACAAGTCATAACCCTGTGTTTCCTTCCAAACAACCCATCCCTATAACCCCTCCTACCCTAAGACAAGTCATAACCCTGTGTTTCCTTCCAAACAACCCATCCCTATAACCCCTCCTACCCTAAGACAAGTCATAACCCTGTGTTTCCTTCCAAACAACCCATCCCTATAACCCCACCTGGAGTCTTTGTATATCAGCGGTCAGTTCCTCCAGCGAGCATAAAATATGGACATCAACTAACCTAAACTTCCCCCCTTAACCTAACCTACAAGATGTGTCCTTACCTACTTAACTAAAGGGGGTGGTAGGGGACCCCTGCGACCCCCTTACACTGCCGTATTCTTAGTGCAACGTCATCATACATACAGATGGCCGCTATCATACATACACCCCCCTCCTCCCGGCTTATCCTAAGGCAAGTCATATCCGAGTGTTTGGAGAGCAAATATTTGGTTACAACTTTGTAATATTCTTGTGTGGACATATGGCACTCTCTGACATGTACAAGGTTATGTGTATATGAGCTGTCTTACTATGTAAAGTAGTATACGATAGAGTACAAGTGTGGCTCCGAGTTGTCTAACCATGTATATTACTATAAAATACTATACAGTATAAGTGAGGCAATGAGTTGTCTTTGAAGTACTAGTTTTAGGGTTAAATCAGGATACGCTGGTCTAAGCCTGGTCGATGGGGGAGTGGTCAACCCAGTAGTTAAGTCAGGATACGACTCCTAGACTGCGTTAAATGGGGTCAAGTTTGTTTCCCTTTTAAAATATAGTTTTTGCAAAATATTTTGTAATTTCAAAACATTTGAAATGCGTATAATATGTTTCCCCTAATTATTTGCATCAGTACAGTTTAAAGTATTTACAAATATACCAAAAAAGCTTCTTATTTTCTTTATTTGGGTTATTGTACTACAGTAAAGATTTACCTCTTAACTTCGTTTTATCGTCTCATATTCGTTTTAACGATTCTTCTGTTTGTCCTAACGATTGTTAGATCTATTATAACGATTATTTTCATTATTGTAACGATTCTTGTCTTCATTATAACGATTCTTGTCTTCGTTTCTATCGGAAATTGAGTTTACAATGTACCTTACACAACGACCTTACACAACGTAAAGAATACGAGACCGAGGAAATAATTCGTCTAAAACAAATATAAAATGGTAATAGTTATGTTTTTGTGAAGGAAAAACCATAAATAGGTAATTTATTTGATAAATACTTGCTATTTTACCTTGCTAATATGTGGCAATTCGTAGTTTATTGGGACAGACCGGGTCAGGAAATCCGTCAAGAATCGGTACAACGAAGACAAAAATGGTTAAAAAACGAAGACAAAAAATGGATAATACGAAGACAGAACTAGTTAGTAACTAGACAAGAATCATTAGAATAATTTAATTTGAACATACATGTAATTAATGTAATATTATTCTGCTTTTTATAAGGATAAACTGTAACTTTACCGAACGCAATACTGTACCCCTAGCAGTTACACGTCAAGCAAGCGTGATTATCTTATAATCAAAAGGATTATATACACTTACTGTGTTCCTAATAGTTAAAAGTTACTTT
>NW_027172288.1:0-22500 GCF_036898095.1 Palaemon carinicauda | reverse complement strand
TCAAAGGATATTTCCTACTAAAAACAAAGCTCCTTTTTTTTTCTCATCTTCCTTAGTCCAGCTACTTGGTCCTTCCCACTGAGTCAGTACTTTATCCTATAATGTAGCCTTGTACCTCTACATCAAAGGATATTTCCTCCTCAAAACAAAGTTCTTTTTTTTCTCATCTTCCTTAGTCCAGCTACTTGGTCCTTCCCACTGAGTCAGTACTTTATCCTATAATGTAGCCTTGTACCTCTACATCAAAGGATATTTCCTCCTAAAAACAAAGCTCCTTTTTTTTTTTCTCATCTTCCTTAGTCCAACTACTTGGTCCTTCCCAATGAGTCAGTACTTTATCCTATAATGTAGCCTTGTACCTCTACATCAAAGGATATTTCCTCCTCAAAACAAAGTTCCTTTTTTTTCTCATCTTCCTTAGTCCAACTACTTGGTCCTTCCCACTGAGTCAGTACTGTATCCTATAATGTAGCCTTGTACCTCTACATCAAAGGATATTCCCTCCTCAAAACAAAGCTCCTTTTTTTTCTCATCTTCCTTAGTCCAACTACTTGGTCCTTTCCACTGAGTCAGTACTTTATCCTATAATGTAGCCTTGTACCTCTACATCAAAGGATATTCCCTCCTCAAAACAAAGTTTCTTTTTTTTTCTCATCTTCCTTAGTCCAACTACTTGGTCCTTCCCACTGAGTCAGTACTTTATCCTATAATGTAGCCTTGTACCTCTACATCAAAGGATATTCCCTCCTCAAAACAAAGTTCCTTTTTTTTCTCATCTTCCTTAGTCCAACTACTTGGTCCTTTCCACTGAGTCAGTACTTTATCCTATAATGTAGCCTTGTACCTCTACATCAAAGGATATTCCCTCCTCAAAACAAAGTTCCTTTTTTTTCTCATCTTCCTTAGTCCAACTACTTGGTCCTTCCCACTGAGTCAGTACTTTATCCTATAATGTAGCCTTGTACCTCTACATCAAAGGATATTTCCTCCTCAAAACAAAGTTCCTTTTTTTTCTCATCTTCCTTAGTCCAACTACTTGGTCCTTCCCACTGAGTCAGTACTGTATCCTATAATGTAGCCTTGTACTTCTACATCAAAGGATATTCCCTCCTCAAAACAAAGTTCCTTTTTTTTTCATTTTCCTTAGTCCAACTACTTGGTCCTTCCCACTGAATCAGTACTTTATCCTATAATGTAGCCTTGTACCTCTACATCAAAGGATATTCCCTCCACAAAACAAAGTTCCTTTTTTTTTCTCATCTTCCTTAGTCCAACTACTTGGTCCTTCCCACTGAGTCAGTACTTTATCCTATAATGTAGCCTTGTACCTCTCCATCAAAGGATATTCCCTCCTCAAAACGAAGTTCCTTTTTTTTTTCTCATCTTCCTTAGTCCAACTACTTGGTCCTTCCCAATGAGTCAGTACTTTATCCTATAATGTAGCCTTGTACCTCTACATCAAAGGATATTTCCTCCTCAAAACAAAGATCCTTTTTTTTTCTCATCTTCCTTAGTCCAGCTACTTGGTCCTTCCCACTGAGTCAGTACTTTATCCTATAATGTAGCCTTGTACCTCTATATCAAAGGATATTTCCTCCTCAAAACAAAGTTCCTTTTTTTTTTCTCATCTTCCTTAGTCCAACTACTTGGTCCTTCCCACTGAGTCAGTACTTTATCCTATAATGTAGCCTTGTACCTCTACATCAAAGGATATTTCCTCCTCAAAACAAAGTTCCTTTTTTTTTTTCTCATCTTCCTTAGTCCAACTACTTGGTCCTTCCCACTGAGTCAGTACTTTATCCTATAATGTAGCCTTGTACCTCTACATCAAAGGATATTTCCTCCTCAAAACAAAGTTCCTTTTTTTTTTCTCATCTTCCTTAGTCCAACTACTTGGTCCTTCCCACTGAGTCAGTACTTTATCCTATAATGTAGCCTTGTACCTCTACATCAAAGGATATTTCCTCCTCAAAACAAAGTTCCTTTTTTTTTCTCATCTTCCTTAGTCCAACTACTTGGTCCTTCCCACTGAGTCAGTACTTTATCCTATAATGTAGCCTTGTACCTCTACATCAAAGGATATTCCCTCCTCAAAACAAAGTTCCTTTTTTTTCTCATCTTCCTTAGTCCAACTACTTGGTCCTTCCCACTGAGTCAGTACTTTATCCTATAATGTAGCCTTGTACTCTACATCAAAGGATATTTCCTCCTCAAAACAAAGTTCCTTTTTTTTTCTCATCTTCCTTAGTCCAACTACTTGGTCCTTCCCACTGAGTCAGTACTTTATCCTATAATGTAGCCTTGTACCTCTACATCAAAGGATATTTCCTCCTCAAAACAAAGTTCCTTTTTTTTTCTCATCTTCCTTAGTCCAGCTACTTGGTCCTTCCCACTGAGTCAGTACTTTATCCTATAATGTAGCCTTGTACCTCTACATCAAAGGATATTTCCTCCTCAAAACAAAGTTCCTTTTTTTTTCTCATCTTCCTTAGTCCAGCTACTTGGTCCTTCCCACTGAGTCAGTACTTTATCCTATAATGTAGCCTTGTACCTCTACATCAAAGGATATTTCCTCCTCAAAACAAAGTTCTTTTTTTTCTCATCTTCCTTAGTCCAGCTACTTGGTCCTTCCCAACTGAGTCCGTACTTTATCCTATAATGTAGCCTTGTACCTCTACATCAAAGGATATTTCCTCCTCAAAACAAAGTTCCTTTTTTTCTCATCTTCCTTAGTCCAGCTACTTGGTCCTTCCCACTGAGTCAGTACTTTATCCTATAATGTAGCCTTGTACCTCTACATCAAAGGATATTTCCTCCTCAAAACAAAGTTCCTTTTTTTTTCATCTTCCTTAGTCCAGCTACTTGGTCCTTCCCACTGAGTCAGTACTTTATCCTATAATGTAGCCTTGTACCTCTACATCAAAGGATATTTCCTCCTCAAAACAAAGTTCCTTTTTTTCTCATCTTCCTTAGTCCAGCTACTTGGTCCTTCCCACTGAGTCCGTACTTTATCCTATAATGTAGCCTTGTACCTCTACATCAAAGGATATTTCCTCCTCAAAACAAAGCTTCTTTTTTTTCTCATCTTCCTTAGTCCAGCTACTTGGTCCTTCCCACTGAGTCAGTACTTTATCCTATAATGTAGCCTTGTACCTCTACATCAAAGGATATTTCCTCCTCAAAACAAAGTTCCTTTTTTTTCTCATCTTCCTTAGTCCAACTACTTGGTCCTTCCCACTGAGTCAGTACTTTATCCTATAATGTAGCCTTGTACCTCTACATCAAAGGATATTTCCTCCTCAAAACAAAGTTCCTTTTTTTTCTCATCTTCCTTAGTCCAGCTACTTGGTCCTTCCCTACTGAGTCAGTACTTTATCCTATAATGTAGCCTTGTACCTCTACATCAAAGGATATTTCCTCCTCAAAACAAAGTTCCTTTTTTTTCTCATCTTCCTTAGTCCAGCTACTTGGTCCTTCCCACTGAGTCAGTACTTTATCCTATAATGTAGCCTTGTACCTCTACATCAAAGGATATTTCCTCCTCAAAACAAAGTTCCTTTTTTTTTCTCATCTTCCTTAGTCCAGCTACTTGGTCCTTCCCACTGAGTCAGTACTTTATCCTATAATGTAGCCTTGTACCTCTACATCAAAGGATATTTCCTCCTCAAAACAAAGTTCCTTTTTTTTTCTCATCTTCCTTAGTCCAGCTACTTGGTCCTTCCCACTGAGTCAGTACTTTATCCTATAATGTAGCCTTGTACCTCTACATCAAAGGATATTTCCTCCTCAAAACAAAGCTTCTTTTTTTTCTCATCTTCCTTAGTCCAGCTACTTGGTCCTTCCCATGAGTCCGTACTTTATCCTATAATGTAGCCTTGTACCTCTACATCAAAGGATATTTCCTCCTCAAAACAAAGTTCCTTTTTTTTCTCATCTTCCTTAGTCCAGCTACTTGGTCCTTCCCACTGAGTCAGTACTTTATCCTATAATGTAGCCTTGTACCTCTACATCAAAGGATATTTCCTCCTCAAAACAAAGTTCCTTTTTTTTCTCATCTTCCTTAGTCCAGCTACTTGGTCCTTCCCTACTGAGTCAGTACTTTATCCTATAATGTAGCCTTGTACCTCTACATCAAAGGATATTTCCTCCTCAAAACAAAGTTCCTTTTTTTTCTCATCTTCCTTAGTCCAGCTACTTGGTCCTTCCCACTGAGTCCGTACTTTATCCTATAATGTAGCCTTGTACCTCTACATCAAAGGATATTTCCTCCTCAAAACAAAGCTTCTTTTTTTTCTCATCTTCCTTAGTCCAGCTACTTGGTCCTTCCCAATGAGTCCGTACTTTATCCTATAATGTAGCCTTGTACCTCTACATCAAAGGATATTTCCTCCACAAAACAAAGTTCCTTTTTTTTCTCATCTTCCTTAGTCCAACTACTTGGTCCTTCCCACTGAGTCAGTACTTTATCCTATAATGTAGCCTTGTACCTCTACATCAAAGGATATTTCCTCCTCAAAACAAAGTTCCTTTTTTTTCTCATCTTCCTTAGTCCAGCTACTTGGTCCTTCCTACTGAGTCAGTACTTTATCCTATAATGTAGCCTTGTACCTCTACATCAAAGGATATTTCCTCCTCAAAACAAAGTTCCTTTTTTTTCTCATCTTCCTTAGTCCAGCTACTTGGTCCTTCCCACTGAGTCAGTACTTTATCCTATAATGTAGCCTTGTACCTCTACATCAAAGGATATTTCCTCCTCAAAACAAAGTTCCTTTTTTTTTCTCATCTTCCTTAGTCCAGCTACTTGGTCCTTCCCACTGAGTCAGTACTTTATCCTATAATGTAGCCTTGTACCTCTACATCAAAGGATATTCCCTCCTCAAAACAAAGTTCCTTTTTTTTCTCATCTTCCTTAGTCCAGCTACTTGGTCCTTCCCACTGAGTCAGTACTTTATCCTATAATGTAGCCTTGTACCTCTACATCAAAGGATATTTCCTCCTCAAAACAAAGTTCCTTTTTTTTCTCATCTTCCTTAGTCCAACTACTTGGTCCTTCCCACTGAGTCAGTACTTTATCCTATAATGTAGCCTTGTACCTCTACATCAAAGGATATTTCCTCCTCAAAACAAAGTTCCTTTTTTTTTCTCATCTTCCTTAGTCCAACTACTTGGTCCTTCCCACTGAGTCAGTACTTTATCCTATAATGTAGCCTTGTACCTCTACATCAAAGGATATTTCCTCCTCAAAACAAAGCTCCTTTTTTTTTCTCATCTTCCTTATTCCAGCTACTTGGTCCTTCCCACTGAGTCAGTACTTTATCCTATAATGTAGCCTTGTACCTCTACATCAAAGGATATTTCCTCCTCAAAACAAAGTTCCTTTTTTTTCTCATCTTCCTTAGTCCAACTACTTGGTCCTTCCACTGAGTCAGTACTTTATCCTATAATGTAGCCTTGTACCTCTACATCAAAGGATATTTCCTCCTCAAAACAAAGTTCTTTTTTTCTCATCTTCCTTAGTCCAACTACTTGGTCCTTCCCTGAGTCAGTACTTTATCCTATAATGTAGCCTTGTACCTCTACATCAAAGGATATTTCCTCCTCGAAACAAAGTTTTTTTTTCTCATCTTCCTTAGTCCAACTACTTGGTCCTTCACCTGAGTCAGTACTTTATCCTATAATGTAGCCTTGTACCTCTACATCAAAGGATATTTCCTCCTCAAAACAAAGTTCCTTTTTTTCTCATCTTCTTAGTCCAACTACTTGGTCCTTCACTGATCAGTACTTTATCCTATAATGTAGCCTTGTACCTCTACATCAAAGGATATTCCCTCCTCAAAACGAGTTCCTTTTTTTTTCTCATCTTCCTTAGTCCAACTACTTGGTCCTTCCCACTGAGTCAGTACTTTATCCTATAATGTAGCCTTGTACCTCTACATCAAAGGATATTTCCTCCTCAAAACAAAGTTCCTTTTTTTTTTCTCATCTTCCTTAGTCCAACTACTTGGTCCTTCCCAATGAGTCAGTACTTTATCCTATAATGTAGCCTTGTACCTCTACATCAAAGGATATTTCCTCCTCAAAACAAAGTTCCTTTTTTTTTTCTCATCTTCCTTAGTCCAACTACTTGGTCCTTCCCAATGAGTCAGTACTTTATCCTATAATGTAGCCTTGTACCTCTACATCAAAGGATATTCCCTCCTCAAAACAAAGTTCCTTTTTTTTTTTCATCTTCCTTAGTCCAACTACTTGGTCCTTCACTGAGTCAGTACTTTATCCTATAATGTAGCCTTGTACATCTACATCAAAGGATATTTCCTCCTCAAAACGAGATTCTATTTTCTTTTTTATCTTCTGTTGTCCAACTCCTTGGTCCTTCTAACTGAGCCCGTACTTTATCCTATAATGTAGCCTTGTACCTTTGCATCAAAGGATATTTCCTCCTCAAAACAAAGTTACTTTTTCTTTTTTATCTTCTATTGTCCAACTCCTTGGTCCTTGTAACTGAGCCAGTACTTTATCCTATAATGTAGCCTTGTTTTAGATGACAAGGTGAAACCTAGGACACCAAGCAGACAACCCAGCTTCAGGGGACCACCGGAGAGTCACAGAGGTAAGTTTCCTGACCCTCACCTCAAGACCTGCCCCCAAAACCCAGAATCCCACCCTCAGGGCTTACCTGTAGCCTTTGTCTCAAGAGACTAACCCGCAGCAGTGGCACCCTGGTTTAGCCGTTCCCAACAGATGCTGTACCAGGGCGTGCTGCTGGGAGCGAACAAGTGAGTGATGAGGTGCCAGTGATGAGCAGTGTTCTTAGACTGTCCTGAGAAAATGCAAATGCCCCACTAACAATGGAACTACAATTCCTGAAACTGTTACTCATTCATTCATCATTCACACCCCCTTAACTAAGCTAATCCCTCCCATTCCCTAGCTAAACAAACTCATTCATTCATCATTCACACCCCTTAACTAAGCTAATCCCTCCCATTCCCTAGCTAAACAAACTCATTCATTCATCATTCACACCCCTTAACTAAGCTAATCCCCCCCATTCCCTAGCTAAGCAAACTCATTCATTCCTCATTCACACCCCTTAACTAAGCTAATCCCCCCCATTCCCTAGCTAAGCAAACTCATTCATTCCTCATTCACACCCCTTAACTAAGCTAATCCCCCCATTCCCTAGCTAAGCAAACTCATTCATTCCTCATTCACACCCCTTAACTAAGCTAATCCCCCCCATTCCCTAGCTAAACAAACTCATTCATTCCTCATTCACACCCCTTAACTAAGCTAATCCCCCCCATTCCCTAGCTAAACAAACTCATTCATTCCTCATTCACACCCCTTAACTAAGCTAATCCCCCCCATTCCCTAGCTAAACAAACTCATTCATTCCTCATTCACACCCCTTAACTAAGCTAATCCCCCCCATTCCCTAGCTAAACAAACTCATTCATTCCTCATTCACACCCCTTAACTAAGCTAATCCCCCCCATTCCCTAGCTAAACAAACTCATTCATTCCTCATTCACACCCCTTAACTAAGCTAATCCCCCCCATTCCCTAGCTAAGCAAACTCATTCATTCCTCATTCACACCCCTTAACTAAGCTAATCCCCCCCCCATTCCCTAGCTAAGCAAACTCATTCATTCCTCATTCACACCCCTTAACTAAGCTAATCCCCCCCCATTCCCTAGCTAAGCAAACTCATTCATTCCTCATTCACACCCCTTAACTAAGCTAATCCCCCCCATTCCCTAGCTAAACAAACTCATTCATTCATCATTCACACCCCTTAACTAAGCTAATACCCCCCCCCATTCCCTAGCTAAGCAAACTCATTCATTCCTCATTCACACCCCTTAACTAAGCTAATCCCCCCCATTCCCTAGCTAAACAAACTCATTCATTCCTCATTCACACCCCTTAACTAAGCTAATCCCCCCCATTCCCTAGCTAAACAAACTCATTCATTCCTCATTCACACCCCTTAACTAAGCTAATCCCTCCCCATTCCCTAGCTAAGCAAACTCATTCATTCCTCATTCACACCCCTTAACTAAGCTAATCCCCCCCATTCCCTAGCTAAACAAACTCATTCATTCCTCATTCACACCCCTTAACTAAGCTAATCCCCCCCATTCCCTAGCTAAACAAACTCATTCATTCCTCATTCACACCCCTTAACTAAGCTAATCCCCCCCATTCCCTAGCTAAACAAACTCATTCATTCCTCATTCACACCCCTTAACTAAGCTAATCCCCCCCCCATTCCCTAGCTAAGCAAACTCATTCATTCCTCATTCACACCCCTTAACTAAGCTAATCCCCCCCATTCCCTAGCTAAGCAAACTCATTCATTCCTCATTCACACCCCTTAACTAAGCTAATCCCCCCCATTCCCTAGCTAAGCAAACTCATTCATTCCTCATTCACACCCCTTAACTAAGCTAATCCCCCCCATTCCCTAGCTAAACAAACTCATTCATTCCTCATTCACACCCCCTTAACTAAGCTAATCCCCCCCATTCCCTAGCTAAGCAAACTCATTCATTCCTCATTCACACCCCTTAACTAAGCTAATCCCCCCCATTCCCTAGCTAAACAAACTCATTCATTCCTCATTCACACCCCTTAACTAAGCTAATCCCCCCCATTCCCTAGCTAAACAAACTCATTCATTCCTCATTCACACCCCTTAACTAAGCTAATCCCCCCCCATTCCCTAGCTAAACAAACTCATTCATTCCTCATTCACACCCCTTAACTAAGCTAATCCCCCCCATTCCCTAGCTAAACAAACTCATTCATTCCTCATTCACACCCCTTAACTAAGCTAATCCCCCCCATTCCCTAGCTAAACAAACTCATTCATTCATCATTCACACCCCCTTAACTAAGCTAATCCCCCCCATTCCCTAGCTAAACAAATACATTCATTCATCAGCTTCAGTTACTATAGTTCATTTGTCAATTGGGCAGTTACACAATCTCAAGCCACTCTAACAACTCCACTTTTCACTGTCACTTCAATACTTACGTGTTCCTCCAGTACCACGCCCCGTTACACCATGCTGAAGGTCGGGCGTAAACCAAGGTCATCCACTGCTTTCCGGGTAAGCATCTAGAGGCAAACGCTGCAGGGGGCTCCTGAGGGTGATTTGGAGACAGGCAATGAGACGAAAGTTGGGAGGCTGACCTCCGTTTCTCTCCGGGGGTCCTCTTCCACTTGGATCGTCTGCTAGGTCTTCTGATGTTCCATCTTGTCACCTGACATTAGGCGGCTCAGCCTTTCTTGAGATATAGGACCTTTTGTTTTACACTCTAACACTATACACTAACACAAACCCACAAAATTTTTAAATCCTTATAAATCTCTCGATGGGTTTGCAGCCTAAAATTGTGTAATAGTTAATCCTTTTCATAAGATGACTTTTTTCTTCATTGGCACACACAGTCGAATGTGGTTTATTTTTAAAATCGGAAAAAATAGTTGTCTTCGGCGGAACGGGAGTCAAAAAGTCTTCAGCAGAAGGGAGGAGTCAAAATGTCTTCGGCTGCCGGCATTCCAGACTTGCAGAAATCTCGTACAGTATTGCAACATTGCTCTCGTTATATTTCCGTGATTATTTCCTTAAACTTTCATGTCTTCACTCACTTTGTATCTTTATTATTGTTATTTCTATATAAAAACGTAATTAAAGGAATATAACAATTTAAAATACGATGGCGTCTTCTGAACATCGTACGTCTGATAGCATCGCATGGCAGCCACCGTCAGCTGGCCTGAAGTGCCACAACTGAGTTCGTGGTTGCAGAGAGAGAGAGAGAGAGAGAGAGAGAGAGAGAGAGAGAGAGAGAGAGAGTCCACAAGAATAAGATATACCGAAAGGAAATAAAAAAACCATAACAAAAGGAAAGATTTATTCATAGTTTTCTTTCTGGGCGAATCGTAACATTTATCAGCTAAGACGCTTCTGAGGCAAATCTCACCCTCTGAAGACCGTTCTGGAAGCATTCTTATTTCATCTTCGTTCATTCTTATTTCATCTTCGCCTTCCTACTGAATTTCCTTTGTATTCGTGTTAACAGTTATGGGAATAATCGAAAGATTTAGGAATTCCAACCTTCTCTCTCTCTCTCTCTCTCTCTCTCTCTCTCTCTCTCTCTCGTAGGAATTTTCAAAATGTCTTCATGGGAGGAAAACAGGAGAAATTTTACGATGATGATTTTGTTCTTTTCCAAAGTTTTCATTCCTAAATTCTTCATTCTTTTTCACTCCATTTATGGAAATTCTTTCCTATTCTAATGGCCGGTGTAAAGAGAGAGAGAGAGAGAGAGAGAGAGAGAGAGAGAGAGAGAGTATTCTGCTCATATTTCATTTCCGTTTATTCGAAGAAAGAAATGTTCATCTCTCTCTCTCTCTCTCTCTCTCTCTCTCTCTCTCTCTCTCTTAAACCGGCCATTAGAATAGGAAAGAATTTCCATAAATGGAGTGGAAAAGAATGAAGAATTTAGGAATGAAAACTTTGGAATACAACAAAATCGTCATCAGCGTAAAATTTCATCCGTTTTCCGCCTTTCAACATATTTTGAAGATTCTTACCAGAGAGAGAGAGAGAGAGAGAGAGAGAGAGAGAGAGAGGGGGGGGGAGGGAGAAGGTTGGAATTCCTAAATCTTTCGAATACACGAATACAAAGGAAATTCAGTAGGAAGGCGAAGATGAAATAAGAATGAACGAAGATGAAATAAGAATGCTTCCAGAACGGTCTTCAGAGGGTGAGATTTGCCTCAGAAGCGTCTTAGCTGATTAATGTTACGATTCGCCCAGAAAGAAAACCATGAATAAATCTTTCCTTTTGTTATGGTTTTTTTATTTCCTTTCGGTATATCTTTTTCTTGTGGACTCTCTCTCTCTCTCTCTCTCTCTCTCTCTCTCTTTCTGCGAATAAACGGAAATGAAATATGAGCAGAATACTCTCTCTCTCTCTCTCTCTCTCTCTCTCTATATATATATATATATATATATATATATATATATATATATATACTGTATACACACACACACACACACACATATATATATATATATATATGTATATATATATATATATATATAGAGAGAGAGAGAGAGAGAGAGAGAGAGATGAACATTACTTTCTGCGAATAAACGGAAATGAAATATGAGCAGAATACTCTCTCTCTCTCTCTCTCTCTCTCTCTCTCTCTATATATATATATATATATATATCAGTCTTTACTAGTCCACTGCAGAACAAGGGCCTCGGATTTTCTATCCACTCGCATCTGTTTATGGTCTTTCTAGGCCCATTTATGCCCGCAATTTTTCTTAGTTCGTCAATCCATCGTCTTCTCTTCCTTTCCGTGTTGGTTTTGCAATAAATAAGGACCCAATCTGTTATTCTTTATATGTGTCTATTAAATCTAATTTTCGTTTTATATATATATATATATATATATGTATATACATATATATATATATATATATATTTATATATATACATACATAAATTTATATATATATATATGTGTGTATATATTTATATATATGTGTGTATATATTTATATATATGTTAATATATATATACAGTAAATATATGTATATATATATATATATATATATACATACACACACACACATATATATATGTATATATATATATATATATATATTCAGAGAGAGAGAGAGAGAGAGAGAGAGAGTAGCTGCTAAATGTATTATCCAAAGGTAAATCATTCCTTAAGACAAACTGAATACTGACATAACATGACTTGTCATTACTTAAATTGATCAGTTGTAGCAGAAGCAATAATGAATAATGAGGGAATGAAAACTCAAGATGAATTTAGATAACCATCACAGACAGACAGACACACACACATACACTATTATTCTTGGACATTTCCAGACAAGGAGGTTTTCAATACAACGCAAATTACAAGACTATGAAGATCATTTCAATATCTTTTTAAATTGACATATCTGACTTTTTTAATCTACTTTTTAATCCGCGAAAAGTGAGGTTTACTTAGCGAGATAGAGATATACGTAAAGGCAATCAATTCTTACTCCTTTCCTCTCCCTTCGTTTAATATCTATCATTGCTTCTTATTCCCCTTCTTTCTACCCCTATCTTTTCCTATATCCCAATTCTTTCGCAACAGCAGTAATTTCATTAACGCCCAAACTAGTTGATTGACAGGTGGCCTTCTCCTCCCCCCCCCCCCATCAGACCGTGGGAAAAATTAGCCAGTATTCCCACGACACAGCTCAAGCGAAAGATTGGGATACAGGAAAAGATAGGGATTAAAAGAAGGGGAATAAAAAGAAACAATGATAAATATTGGTCAAAGAGAGAGGAAAGAAGTAAGAACTGATTGTCTTTACGTTCATCTCTATCTCGGCAAGTAAACCACATTTTTTGCACATGAAAAAGCTGATTGATAAAAAGTCATATTGTCAATTTAGATAGATATTAAAATGATTTTTGTAGTTTTGTAACTTGCGTCCAATTGGAGACCCCCTTGTCTGGATATTTCTAAGATAATAATGTGTGTATGTGTCTGTCTGTGATGGTTATTTAAATTCGTGTCCTCATTCCCTCATTATTCATTATCGCTCCTGCTACAAGTGATCAATTTAATTAATGACAATTCATGTTATGTCAGTATTTAATTTGTCTTGAGGAATTATTTACCTTCAAATGATACAGTCAGCAGCTAGTCTCTCTCTCTCTCTCTCTCTCTCTCTCTCTCTCTATATATATATATATATACATATATACATATACATATATATATATATATATATATAAAACGAAAATTGCATTTAATAGATAGTCTTAAAGAATAACACAATACACACACACACATACACACACACACACACACACACATATATATATATATATATATATGTATATATATATATATATATATATACACATATATATGTGTATGTGTGTGTGTATGTGTGCCTGTGTGCGCGCAGCATGATGGTTCTTGGGACAAGACTCATAATTAAGGAATTGCTGAAGTACTTTAGGGAAAACCGTATTCATTTAATAATGATATTGGTATTAATAATAATAATTTTTTGAAGAATTACGAGCAAAATATAACGTAACAAAGTTAATTTCTCTATTGAAATTAATTATACGATAAAACAACAATTTTGAAGGTCTTTATCCATTGTTTTAGAAAGGTTAATGTAACCATACTTAATTATATATATATATATATATATATGTGTGTGTGTGTGTGTGTGTGTGTATGTGTGTGTGTATTGTTGTTGTGATACCTTAACGTGATTAAAGGGTTTGTGTATCACCATGACTAGCTATGCTAGTCAGGGCTACCCATACTAGGTTGGTTTACTGTGAGCAATCAGACTAAAGTATCCCACCATCACCAATCTACATTGGCTAGCGTGGTTATGAAAATGGCTAAACCCCAGACATGAATAAAAGAATAACGACATGTCTGAGGCCTTTGTCCTGCAGTGGACTAGGAACAGCTGCATTTATTGTTGTTGTGTGTGTGTTTGTAAGTGCGTGTTTATTATTATAGATTCTATTTACTCGTATCGTGAGAATTTTTCAAAATGATAATGACTTAATCTAACACCATTTAATCTTTGGAAATTTATTTTGATATAAGCGATATTATTATTGTCTTTGCTTAGGTCTAATGCCACTTGAGTTACTCCATGGAGAATAGTGCATGCAGTACACCTCACGCAATGCACTGTAGCCATTACTTGAGAGTCTTTCCAGTTTGCTGTTAAGCTCCTCTAACTATCTTATATATATATATATATATATATGTATATATATATATATATATATATGTGTGTGTGTATATATATATATATATATATATATTCATTCTTTCTGAATGTTGGAATACCCTAATGTGGTGAAAGGGTTTGTGTATCGCCATGATCAGCAAAGCTGTACTAGTCAGGGTTACCCATACTAGGTAGGTTTGCTCTGAGGGATCAGACAAAAATCTCCCACCATCACCAATCCACACTGGTCAGCGTGGTGATGAAAACTAGCCAAACCCCAGACATGATTAATAACATGTCAGAGGCCTTTGTCCTGCAGTGAACTAGGAACAGCTATTTCTAGTCCACTGCAGGACAAAGGCCTCAGACATGTCTTCATTCGTGTCTGGGGTATGGCCTGTTTTCATCACCAGGTTGGCCAGTGTGGATTTTTGTCTGATCGCTCATAGCAAACCGACATAGTATGGGTGTCCCTGACTAGTACAGCTTTGCTGATCATGGCGGTACCTGAACTCTTTTACCACGTTAAGGTTTTCTCTCTCTCTCTCTCTCTCTCTCTCTCTCTCTCTCTCTATATATATATATATATATATACATAGAAAATTATTATTATTATTATTATTATTATTATTATTATTATTATTATTATTATTATTATTATTATTATCCAACCTACAACCCTAGTTAGAAAAGCATGATGCTACAAGCTTCGTCTCTTACTTTGTCATCCAAGAAATGTACAGCGTATAATACGCCTATGCGTTTGTGCATATTTATATTTGCGTAAACTTAGTATGGGATACGGATGCGTTTTTTTCGAATTTCTATTTCATGATATTTTTTGTTCTTATCCACCTTAATTGTTCATAAATGTAATGGGTTTTTTTTTCTATTGTTTAATTTAAAAACTTACATTTTTATTTTACAATTCTATCAATTGTAGATACTAATGGAATAAATTATAGATGAAAACAAGTCCTGAAAATTGGTTTTAATCCCACCAGCCAATTGGACCAGCTCTTCCAAAACCTCTTGGCAGATTACGAAGCTTTAAGCCAATAAGAGACGGCTATAGAAATGACAGGCAAAGTGAAGGTCTCTGATTGGCCAAAGCACCAATTCCTACTTTTGAAAAAGTCACTGTGATTCTGGTCCTCTGGAGCTGAAGACGTAACGTGGTCAAGGTGAGCTAGTGGTGAAAAATACGACGTATTTACTATTTTTCTTTATATTAAGGCGATGTTTTTTTATTTTATTTTATAAAGGTTAGAGGATTGATTATAGTCAAGAGAATACCGGAATAATAATTTTCGACAAATACTTTGAGCCGGTGATGTCTCGTATAAGGTTTTGGTCGGCCATTACACCCTGAAAAAAAATTTCCTTTTCGAATTTTGTGAATATTCCGAGCTACCGAAGACAATGTTCATATTATTTTAATATAGGATCGTGAAACAAAATTGCAGTGTTAATACCACTAATAAGAATTTGGCAATTAAGAGAAAAGGCTCAACATGGTACTTTTTATGTGGATAAACACCAAGGAATTGTCCGGCCATTTTGGACAAAATTTTTAATGTATTTTTTTTACGTTTATGTATTAAAGGTGACGTTTGAAATAGTACAAACCTAATGACATATATATTTAGTATAAATATATACATTAGCCTAATTTCTCATTCGACTAGGCTTCGTAAATCTTATAAAAAAAAGACTGTGTTTTATACATACACAGTATGAATACTAACACGTTAAACATACGCTTTAGAACCTATACAACTATTTATAGTTACCCTTAATATTATTGTATTTAGTTGTATTTAGATTGTATTTTAATTGTATTTTCATTGGTTATAGAAAATACTGTAATAATATATTTGTATTGAGAAATATTATATAAAGCTTTTCACGTGAGATATAGGATGTTAAAAGAATCGGAAATGTGTCTTTTTATTCGGGATATTTGCTAATTTTCAATATATATGCGTTTCGTTATTTTCCCGTCGGTAATTTAAGTTTCCACGATCTACATTGGCGTGTAATGAACTGTTTCTGACTTGCGTATAGTGACTTTTTAGTTGGTGTCACTCGGACAATTTAGCGAAAACGGTTTTGTCCAGTTTTGCTGGAAACGAATATGACGGACGAGTGTTGTCCGGTTGTGAACTGTGGAAAGGTTTGGCTCAGAAATTTATTACCTTTTATATATATATATATATATATATAATAGGTAATAAATATATATAGATATATATATATATATATATATAAAAGTTAATGTATATATATATATATATATGTATATATATATATATATATATAAAAGGTAATATATATATATATATACACACATTATATATATATATATATATATATATTTATATATTACCTAACATATATATGTGTATATATAAATACTGTATATATATATATATATATAAAAGGTAATATATATATATACATATATATATATATATATATATAAAAGGTAATATATATATATACATATATATATATATATATATATATTACCTATCATATATATGTGTATATATAAATACTGTATATATATATATATATATATGTATATATATACATATATATATATATATATATATTGCCTATTGTATATATATTGCCTATTGTATATATATATATATATATATATATTGTGATTCGCATATCTCAAAAACTATTTGACCGAATCTCATGAAATTTGGTCAACTGATTGGGCATGACCCGAGGACAATTTGATTAGATTTTGGGAGTGATCGGGTCAAAGGTCAAGGTAACGAAAAGGTAAAAAATGTCTCTTTGTTATATCGTGCACAATTTTTATCCGATTTGCCTAAAACTAGTGCCAAAATGTGCGCAATTAAATTGCCTATTTTGTGATGTTGGCGAAGGTATGCGCTCTACCGAGTGCTCGTTCTAGTCAATGATTTTATTTCCTTTATGATTCTATCTCCGTAAGTGGAGATATTTATATTTATTTGAAGAAAGTGCCCTAAGTGCTTCGATAATGTAGATTTAACAAACACTCATTACGCTGTGTGATACGCCAAATACTTGAAGAGAGTATGCTGTACAATCAACTGATTTTGTAGGTCCTATAGTGAGTAGGATTCCCCTGTGATAGGACTTGGAGAGCAGTAACCCTGAAAGCAAGCAAGCAAAGGACCAAAGCTAATTGCTTACACAACGGGAGAAGTGATATTAAATGTTCGAGCATCCATACGCAATTGTATACGCCTTACCTCCGGCTGCTATCATATAATTTTGCGTATAGTAACTGTGTTTTGGTGTGATCAGTAAGCCTACTCACTTTGTATTTTATGTGAAGTGAGCAGGAATTTCACATTTGAGAGCAGAATATGTGGAAATTATGCTGGAGGTTAGAAAACGAAAGAATGTACTTCGATTTCCTCTCTCTCTCTCTCTCTCTCTCTCTCTCTCTCTCTCACATTGCTGCTTCCCTAAACCTATCACTCAATGCAACTCTACGCACTACGAACCTTTCAAGTTTGTGTTAATTGTCAAATCCACATTACCGAAGCAATTAAAAAACTCCCTTCCCCCCCTCCCATAACTTGCCCTCTCTCGGAATATGAAAGAAAGCATGCGTATGAAGGGCGACATATCAGTAATCTTAGCTTGGTCGAAGTCATTACCTCCGCCAACGAAGTTGGAAGGAGGCTGTGTTTTCCGTTGTGTGCTCGCTTATTAGTGCGTCTGTTTGTGAACAGCTTTCTGGCCACAATTTTAATCGTGGGGTTATGAAACTTGCAAGGATTAACTGGCATGTAAAAAGCTGGAAATGATCAAATTCTGGTCAAGGTCACGGTCAAGCAAAATGTCCTATTCCCGTAATCAGCCATAAGTTTGGACATCGTTGTCACAGACTTCAAACTTAGTTCATATTTGAGTGTATGAAAATCCACGCCAATTAATACATAATTTAACCATGTTTCAGATAAGGATATATGGAAATATTTCTCATTTATCAATTCTTGAATTACAATAGTCTTATTATTAACAGATTGCAAAGGAACTGCAAATTTGTTTCCTTCGCCAAACTCGAGGGTTTTGCGAAGGGCGTGTGTTCACCCCTATAGTCGTTTGCTAGTTGGTGTAACTTAAAATTGATTGCCATAAGAATAAAATTCTTCTATTAGTGTTTTTATCGTTTAATGGGTTTACAATTATATATTGAAAACAATAGCTTGGGTCCTTCAAGATAAAGAAAACTATAATTATTAAGCCACTGTTTAACCATGAGGTGTGAGGGCCTTTAAATATTTCACTTTCACTTTAAAGGATACTGCTTTTATGGTCCTATACAGAAGGAGAATCCTACTCTCTACTGAGACGAAAGGCAGAAAAGACAGGAAAAAGTCTCCCACTATATTTCTGGAGTGATAGAATTACCACATTTCAACCACTTTAGTGTACAATACTCTAATTCTCGACTTTCCTATTAGCACAGATCTCATGGAATTTAAGTATCCACTCTTAAATATTTACAGCAAAAAACTGTAAAAATTGGAATAAATGTTGCCAGGCATATACTGTTTTAAAAACTGATATATTGACGTAAAGGAGTGATATTACGGTCATCAACCCGTATTAGATTACGACAAAGTAAGGTAAAAATTACGGTCGCCTGTATTTTACTGAAATGAGGTTTAGAACAATCTATTTTTACAGAGAATCTCCGATTAAACTTGCTGTTCTTTTTAAACAATACTCTCTCTCTCTCTCTCTCTCTCTCTCTCTCTCTCTCGGTCGCCTGTATTTTACTTAAACACGGCTGAGAACAGTATATTTTTACGGATAATTTCCAATTAAACTTACGGTTTTTTAAACAATATCTCTCTCTCTCTCTCTCTCTCTCTCTCTCTCTCTCTCTCTCTCTCTCTTACTGAAACACGGCTAAAAACAGTAAATTTTCACGGAGATTTCCGATTAAAATAACGATTATTTTAACAGCATGCTTTTTATGTATTTTGCGTATCTTAACTGCGTAATTTGTGTTAATTGTCAAATCCACATTATCGAAGCACTTAAAAAGCATGCGTATATGAGGGAGGGGTCATTTCAGTTGTCTTAGCCTTGTCGAAGTCATTTAACCCTATTTCAGATATTGACGATAAATCAAAATAATTCTCGTTTATCAAATCTCG
Source organism: Palaemon carinicauda (assembly GCF_036898095.1). NCBI lineage: Eukaryota > Metazoa > Arthropoda > Malacostraca > Decapoda > Palaemonidae > Palaemon > Palaemon carinicauda. The sequence continues at coordinate 3,502 of NW_027172288.1, read as the reverse complement.
ATTTTGAATAGTTTTGTTAACCAATTACGTAGGGATTGTGGTGGCCGATGTGGTAACGTCCCTGACTGGCGAACGCCAGACTGGGGCTCGAGACCCGCTCAAAATCGTTAGTTCCTTTGGTCGTTGCAACCTCACCATCCTAGTGAGCTAAGGATGGCGGGTTTGGGGGAGGCTATGGGTCTATCTGCTGAGTCATCAGTAGCCATTGCCTGGCCTTCCTCGGTCCTAGCTTGGGTGGAGAGGGGGCTTTGGCGCTGATAAATGCATATATGGTCGGTCTCTAGGGCATTGTCCTGCTCGATAGGGTAATATCACTGTCCCTTGCCTCTGCCATTCGTAAGGAACCTTTAAACTACATATTTATTTTAAGTCTTTGTGAATCTTTGCAGGACTTGTCAGTTTTAAAAGTCCCATTTGACCAAGTTGTCACCTGCTCTGGACACTTCAGCCTCATTATATATGGCATAACGCTTAGCTGAAGGGCTATTGGTACCTTGTCAGTTTTTCGATCTGTCAAGCAAAGGTCGTTCACCCGAAGGGTGGGAGGACGGAGAATATACACGTCTTCAGTATTACATGAATTTAAAGGTTAATGTCAACTTAATTTTGCATTTTTATATTTAAGATATTAATAATAACGATAAATAATTTGGTGATCAAATTACACCAGCCTTTTTTCTGTATTAAAATTGGTTATAACTCTGTTGAGTCTCTTGTCAGGCTGAGAGGAACATAGAGAAGAAAGCTCGCCTTTTTTTTTTTTCATTTGTTTAATGTCGGCTATCCCACAAAAATTAGGTTAGTGCCTTGGTATACGTATGTAAAATTGGTTATAAGTAATCCAGTTGTCTTTATTACAATTAGTTCTTCGTTAATGATCTGCGAGCTGTGAAATTTGTGTCGAAGATGTGATTAAAACTGTGGCTAATGTTTTAATGGCTAGAGGACTTCTGTTTCACCCTGTGATAGTTAAATTGTGTATCAACTCGACAAGGAAATTGAGAGCCGAAACAAATGTCGGATTTATTATCGTAATGTATTAAGAATTGAATGTGTGAATGTAGTTCCCACTCAAATCAAGTTTTATACGGACAGGGAAAAGAAAGACACTTAAAATTTCTAGATAGATTTGTGAAAAGTTGGTTCTGAAATATTTGAATTGAAACATGCGAAGAACTAGAGGGGCACTCAGTAGAGTGCAGACCTCCGCCCCAGCAGCTTATTTCTCGACATTTTGTTCCACCTTGACCTTGATCTTTGACCTTAATATGTATTAAATTGCGTGGATTTTCATACACTCAGATATGAACTAAGGTTGAAGTCTGTGACAACGATGTCCAAACTCATGGCTGATTACGTGAATTGGACATTTTGCTTATCTGTGACCTTGACCTTCCAAAATTTAATCAATTCCAGCCTTTTACATAACAGTTAATCCCTGCAATTTTCATTACTGTACGATTAAAACACACACACAAACAAACAACAGGGGGTAAAACATAACCACCTTCCTACTTCGTTGGCCGAGGGAACTAATGTATCCAAAATTTCTAGTTTTAATGGGTCTTATTTTGATTTGGTGAATTCCGAAGCAAAGATTCTCTCTCTCTCTCTCTCTCTCTCTCTCTCTCTCTCTCTAATGAAACTTTTTCTCTTGATTCTGACGGGTAGAATCTGCGCCAATTGATGAATATTACGTAAATTGTCATTCAAAAGTGTTCGTCAAATTCTTATCAGTTAGCATTAATTGGTGTGTCTGCACGTAGTACATAATACAATCAACCTTGATACATAGTACACGCTTATTCGTTTGTTAATTACTGTAATGAGTCGCTCAAATGTGCAATGAAGTGTAAACAGCTGTTACGTCGTAGAGGGCTGTAACTCGGTGTGTGTGTGTGTTTGGGAAGGGGAAATGTGGGGGGTGGGGGGTTCTCAGGAGGAAAAACGTTAGGATTCCGATTATATATATATATATATATATATATAAACTGTATATATATATATATTTATATATATAAACTGTATAAATATATATATACATATATATATATATATATATACAGTTTATATATATATATAAACTGTATATATATATATATATATATAAACTGTGCATATATATATATATATACAGTTTATATATATATATATATATATATAAACTGTGCATATATATATATATATATACAGTTTATATATATATATATATATACAGTTTATATATATATATATATATATAAACTGTATATATATATATATATATATATGTATATATATTTATATACAGTTTATATATATAAATATATATATATATATATATATACATATATATATACAGTTTATATATATATATATATATATAAACTGTATATATATATATATATATGTATATTTATATATATATATATAAACTATATAAATATATATATATACATATATATATATATATATATACATATATATATATATATATATACAGTTTATATATATATATATATATATATAACGTGTCAGCACGTAATGGTTATAAAAAAAATTGCTTGGTAATCCCAATTTTATTTTCTGGCTTCTTAATGATTCCTATTTATTCATAGCAATAGGAATATTAATAGTATTATCTATAACATTCATAGATAAGAAGTAAAAAAAACTACATAGATTTTACTTAATCGTATGTTGGGTTTCCCAGATATACTTATGCATAAGGAAAATGACTTTCCAAATCGCTGGGAATCACAATTTTTTACACATGTAATTTATATACATATTTTTCTTTTTGCATTTTACAATTCGTTACTGGAGATTTAAGCCTTTTTAATTACCTAGTTATTAATTCAATGTTCTAAGTGATTTTTACGTCAGTGTTTTATTGTAACAGAATTTCTTAATGATTTGAACATTCAACTGTATTGTGTATGTTGAATTTGGTACAAATTTAATTAAATATTTTGATATTATTCTTTCTTATAAACGAAGTTGAGTTTGAGGATCTATGAAAAATTTGAAAGAGAGAGAGAGAGAGAGAGAGAGAGAGAGAGAGAGAGAGAGAGAGAGAGACTTAACTTTAGGAATATTTGGGCAAAGTCAGAAGGTGTTTTGGAGCCCAAATCTGAAAGCTATCATGACACTTACACGACACAAGCACGATTCCTGGTTCAGAAATGCCGTGCAGTACATCGTGTCAGTTATTAAAGTGTTCGTGTGAAGTGTGTGTGAGGGTGCAGGGGTACTGAGATTAAACATTTGAAATGTCAAAAATCTGGTACGTATAAATTCTCGTGCTATTTTGCCAATTTTCGTGCAATTTTACCAATTTTCGTGCAATTTTACCAATTTTCGTGCAATTTTACCAATTTTCGTGCAATTTTACCAATATTCGTGCAATTTTGACAATTTTCGGGCAATTTTACAAATGTTCGTGTAATTTTACCAATTGAAGTGCTATTTTGCCAATTTTCGTGCAATTTTACCAATTTTCGTGCAGTTTTGCCAATGTTCG
>NW_027172287.1:62500-67500 GCF_036898095.1 Palaemon carinicauda | reverse complement strand
ATATCCGAAACGTAAGCTGCCCTATCTATATATATTCTTGTTCCCTATAGAATTTGTGATATTTTGGTATATTTTCACCTGCATAAATATCATATTATATATTAAATATATGTATTTTTTTACGGAATTTATAAGTACTCAAAAAATTACCTTTAGATATGGCCCCTGATATAAATGTAATTTACAAAATAATGAAGATTTTTTTACATATTTCTATTTTAGGATAACATATGTTTATTCCCTAAAAAAATTAGCCACTTCCTATTTCATTTGGGTACCCAAAAAAATTCATGAAATTTGGACAAATTTTTTTGGCCAAAAAAAGTTACCCTTTTTTTCTCATTTCAGATCTTCACCTCCATGGGTCTGACTTCATCCAAAATACATCAAGATGTGTCCTAAACATTCAAGAATCAATTCCTAAAAGGATTTGTGTATATATGTATAAACTTTTTTTTTATGAATTTTTATGTCAGGTCTTTTTTTTTTTTCTACTTAATTTTTTAAAATATTTATAATAAATAGTGTTTCTGCAGATGAGTAGTATTTATCTATACAGTTGTTTTAAGCATTCATTGAAGTTTTTTTGGGCAAAAGAAAAAAGGAGGTTACTGCAAAAACTGATTTTTCAAGAATTTTTTTTGGCGTCGGGGTCGTTCGCGTCCGAGTATACCCTTAAAGGGGTGTCCGAGGACCGTACCTATCCAGGGTTAAGAGTCATTGCACTAACAACCGGATTCTGTATATATAGTCCAAAAGCTATAACCTTTTCCACACACAATACACTGTTCCTTTTCAGGGATACACCTCACTCACTATCAATAAATGTTGATCACAAAAACCACTGTCTATTTCAGTGTTATATATCACACTTATCACTATAGTGTCCAATACATACACACACACCGAACGACACAGAGAAGACCACCACAAGACTCCCCTGCGCAAACAAACAAACAAAATCGATGAAGCGTAATTATTAGCCTGAAAATACAGAATACCAGATTAGTGCCTATCTCTTTTCTTAGCTTATTATAAACCTTATCGTACCTGAAACCTCTAAACCTTAGTAGATTAACCTTAACTCAGTCTAGGGTACCACTCATACACCAGCCTGTAGCGCCTAAAAAACGGCTGTTGTGCTACAGACCCGTGAGCCCATGACCCATCTAATTAATCAATCATTGGAAAGTACCAGTGATCACCCTCACCTTTTAACCTTAAAGATCCCATATAATATACCCAGAACATTATAGCCTTCTGTAAACAAACCATGATTAATAAATCTTAAATATACATTTACTTCTACTCACTACGTGCCCACTTCAACAGCACACACACCATAATTAGAACGATACAGATACTACCTTTAATAACTGCATAGCCCTCTGTCAATCAACTAATATTCAACGCTGCGAGAGAGAAAATCGGCAACAATATTATCTTTTCCTGGGATGTGGGAAAATTCTAAATTCCACTCTTGCAGCATGAGACTCCACCTCATCAATCGTTGATTTTTATTTTTGTATCTGCTGATGAAGGTCAGGGGATTATGGTCTGTCAAGACCTTAATAGGTGTATCTGAGGAGGAGAGATAAACCTGAAAATGGTTAATAGCAAATACTAAAGCAAGAGTCTCTTTCTCCACAGTGGAATACCTACGTTGGGCGGAGGACAATTTTTTTGAAAAGAATGCGACAGGATGAGAAACTCCCTGCTCGTCATTCTGCAACAACACCGCTCCTACACCAACGTCACTTGCATCCGTGGCAAGAGAAAAAGGAAGGTCAAAATCAGGAGCTCTTAAGACAGGGAAATTAATTAAAACTCTTTTTAAATTATCAAAAGCCCTTTGCGTTTCATTCGTCCAGACAAATGCTACATTCTTTCTCAAGAGATTTGTTAACGGATCGGCTATATCCGAAAAATTCCTAACAAACCTTCGGTAGTACCCACTCAAACCAAGGAATCTTCGGACATCCCTCCTACATTTAGGGACTACCATATTTTCAATACTTTCGATATTGGCCTGCTTAGGAGCAACTTTACCATTACCAACCTCATGACCCAAATATACCACCTTCGCTTTTGCGAAATCGCTTTTCTTTAAATTAATTACCAAATTTGCCTTTTTCAACACCTCAAATAGTGCCCTAATACGTTTTAAATGGGTTTCCCAATCATCGCTATAAATAACAATATCATCAATATACACAACACATCCTTCTAAACCATGGACTAAAGTATTCATTAACCTCTGAAAGGTAGCAGCCGCGTTCTTCATACCAAACGGCATAACTTTACATTGAAACAATCCCTGTGGTGTTACAAAAGCAGACAGGGCCCTTGCCCGCTTTGAAAGAGGAACTTGCCAATAACCTTTCAACAAATCGAATTTGCTAATGTATTTGGCCTTCCCCATTCGATCAATACAATCCTCAATTCGAGGTAATGGATAACAATCAGATTTAGATAACTCATTCAACTTACGGTAATCAAAACATAACCTGAAATCACCGTCGGATTTCTTGACCAATACAACAGGTGATGACCAAGGACTTTGACTAGGTTCAATTAGGTCATGTTTTAGCATATAATCCACTTCCTTTGCTACAACCTCATTTTTGAAGGGATTCAACCTGTAAGGAGATTGTTTCACAGGAGTGGCGCTACCTACCTCTACATCATGTTCAAGGACCGAAGTCCTACCCGGTACATCCGAAAATAATTCTTTATAATTAGATACTAAATTTTTCAAAGACCTTTGTTCTTCCTTACCTAAATGTGAAATTACTCCCGAAAATTTTTCCAAAGACTTTCTATTATCCGACCGCCATTCACATCCATTAAAACAATTATCATCAATACCCTCCCCCTCTGAAAAAGAAAAATAGTTATTGTTCTCAGAATCTACCGTGTTCCCAATAGTTGCCACAGGAATGACTTTTTCCCGTTCCATATAAGCTTTCAACATATTTACATGACACAGTTGAAAAGGTTTCCTTCTTTGAGGTGTCTCCACTAAATAGTTAACTTCACTTACTTTTTTCAAAATTTTCCAAGGACCTGAAAAAGAAGCTTTCAATGGATTCCCTGGGAAGGGTAACAAAACCAATACTTTATCGCCTACCGCAAAGTCGCGTGCCTTGGACCTTCTATCAAAGAAAAACTTCATTCTTTTTTGGCTACATAATAAGTTTTCACCCGCAAATTTCCAAGCCTTGGTTAATTTATCGCCTAGATTAGACACATAATCCAATAAATTAACCTCAGGGACGTCTCCCTCCCAAGACTCACAAACCACATCAAGAGGACCTCGAACACAATGGCCAAACACAAGGCTGAAAGGCGAAAAACCTAAAGACTGACTTGGGACAGAACGAAAAGCGAACAACAAATAAGGTAATTCCTTATCCCATTCAGAACCATTAATCAAACAATATTTCTTTACCATGGATTTCAGGGTCTGATGAAATCTCTCCAGAGCTCTCTGGCTTTCCGGATGATATGGAGAAGAGGTCACATGTTTTATATTTAACTCTGCCATTTTATCTCTGAAATACCTGCTAACAAAATTAGAACCACAATCCGATTGAATAATCTTAGGCATCCCAAACCTGGTAAAAAAGTCAATTAGTACATCTACAATTTTAACACTCTTTATTGTACGTAGTGGTATTGCCTCGGGATATCGAGACATCCTATCCATGATTTTCAAAATATATTCATTACCACTACGCGTCTTCGGTAATGGTCCAACCACATCAATAATGACTTCCTTAAAAGGTTCGGAAACTACAGGAATAGGACATAGAGGCGATTTTGGAATCCGCTGATTGGGTTTACCGACCCTCTGGCACACATCACAACTATTGACAAACTTCTTTACATCTGCCTTCAACTTAGGCCAATAATAATTCCCTAACAATTTGCAAGAAGTTTTATGAATTCCAAAATGGCCGGCCAGACCACTTTCGTGCGCCAATGACATTAACTCCTTCCTGTAACCAAAAGGAACCATTATCTGTTTCACAATTTCATAATCAACATTATCCACCCCCATAGGCCTACTCAACCTATATAAAATATTATTAAATATCTTAAATTTGGGACCAGTCATATCAGACACCTCCCCTGACTCGATAGGGAGTTCCCGAAACTCCTTTTTCTGGGCTTTGATTAGCTCTCCAGTAGTCCAATTTAACTTATCCGTTAACATTCCAAGATCTACAGCTAGGCTATCACTACGATCTAAACTACTTAAATCTACATCAATTGTTGACTCTGCAGCGTCAACAATTCTAGCACTAGAACGCGTAACTGCTGCTACTTCACTATCAGGGTTTATCAATATCGGACAATTATTATTCTTCATAGCCACATCATTCCCTAACACAACATCAACCTCCTTAACCGGGAATTTATCAACAATGGCCAATTTCAAATTCCCTGCAAAGGAAGGGCAGATTAAATTAAAATTTTCAATAGCATACGACTTTACGGAATCAGGAAAACCAGCCAATAACACAAATTCCCCACTTTTGGGTACAAAATTACAAGGTAATGCCTCCCTTAGTATCAAAGACTGAGCTGCACCGGTATCACGCAAAATACGCACTCGTCTTTTCTCGGATGAATTGGCGAAGGAGACACTACCGAAGGACAAATATCTGTCAAAACAACCAGGTAGTCATTGATCAGCGGATGTTGTTGGGGTAGGTTCTCTCTCTCTCTCTTCCACGCCCATCACTGGCCTAACATTAGCATTTTGAGATTTTCTAAACGCATAACACATACTCTTTACGTGCCCCTTCTTATTGCAAAAGAAGCAAGTCAATGTTTTCAATTTCTCTGGATTGTATATATTGGCCTATTGCCTCTGTTAGGAGAAAAATTATTATTAGCATTACCCTGATTATTATTACTTCCCTGATTATTTCTACTGAACACCTTAGCATTATTATTAGGATTAGCATTATTATTCCTACCCGTCTTAACCC
>NW_027172287.1:40000-57500 GCF_036898095.1 Palaemon carinicauda | reverse complement strand
TTTCGATAAAACTATACTGGGGTGTTACTGTACCTTCCTGTTCCAGTAAGTCTGGTTCAAAGAGGGACAGAACAACAGAGTTTTTTAGTCTGAGTCTGTGTTTGTCTGGCTTGGGGTAGAGTCTCCCTCGCTGGCGTGACACAGACAAAGGTGGCTTAGCCTCCTTAGGTCACTACCGAAGGTTTCTGTGGATATGATTCCTTCTTTTGTGATCTACCAGACTAGTCCTTGTTGCTGTTCTCGGGGGAGGATAAGTTTCTTTCCCTGGGAGTAGCAACACCTTCCTTGCTTTGGTGCTCTGGGAGCTGGCAAGTATTGCTGGCCTTCCCCCTTGGATCTCCCTTAGGCTAAGATAAGTTTCTTGGCTACGGGTGATCCGTCACTAAAGCAAGGTTGGTAGGACCCTCTTTGTCCCTTCCCCCTCTATCTCCGTAATGGCCTAGCCATTACAGTACTGTACGTCGTTCTACATCTGGACCTAGTATAGGTTGGGATGTGGAATTGACTCAGCCCCTTGCCGGCCGGCAGCTCAAGGGTCTTATATTTTGAGTGCTGCCCGGACCTCCCTTGGTCCCTCATCCATGCCTGCCTTTAGAGCCAGACGGCATTGGTCAGGAAGCCTGAATTAGATTCTCCCCTTCCTTATATGCACTCTTTCGGATTTCCGGGCTTGGAGGTAGTGTACACTCTTATCCCGGCATCCATTCTATTTTTCTTCTAGTGCTGCGGCAGCCGGGCAGGTGTAGTCCTCTGGTTCTTTTGCTGCCGGCTGGCATCGGTCCTGTACCTTTGCCGGCCGGCTAATGTCCGCCCTTGTCTGCCGGTCACCAAGAGTGTGGCCGGCAGCTGGGTACTACCTTGTGTAGTTGCCAGCCGGTAGCCATTGCTGGCCGAAATTGGCTGTTGCCGGCCGGCAGTTGCTGCCGGCCGGCACATGCATTTGAACCAGAGTTCTGCCGCCTTATAGCTGTTAAGTAGTATACTTTAAAGCTAGTTATGGTGTGTGCGCCGGCCGGCACGTATCCTCCTATACTGTACTAGTATTCTTCAGTATAACATATACAGTAAGAAGTAAACTATAGTATGGGTTTTGGTACGGCACTGTGTGTTCTAACACTTTTGTGTTTCTTGCACAGTCCTTTGCTGTTGCCCTACAGATAGGAAAGTGAGTTCTTTCCTTTCTATTATCAAGGGTTTTAAAATCATTGCTTAGGTGTGAGCTTCACCTATTTCCTCTGGAAACCTTGCATTGGTTACTCTAGAAGAGATTAACCATTTGATTTTATTATCTGGAAGGCTGCAACAATGGGTTGTGAGGGAAACACAAGTGTGTGTCTTTCCTTTATGAATTGTTATGCTATACTATGCATATCCAGTGATACATAGTTCACTTGATACTCATGGAAATTTCTTCTCTTTACAGGGGGACCCTCCGAAGTGTGGAAATGTTTTCTGCAACGTCCGCAGCAAGAACCTCGGCGGACATGAGTTTTGTAGGAGACACGCAGCATGCGCTGTCTCCAAGGATGATCTCCAGTATTGGGACCCTCAGGTATGTATTGTGTGCACTAACCTGATTACTGAGGCTTTTGATTCCCCTAGGACGGCGGAATCAAGGGATATAGCAAGGGAGAAGCTTTGTACCTGAGTAAGGGGCTTCCAAAAGAACACTTCTGGCCCTTATCTTCCAAGTGAGAAGATGAGGGTGTATCTTTTCCCTAAGGCATCAGCTGATGCAGTGATTCCCCAGCCTCAAGAGGAGATCCCCCAAGGTCAGATCCAGGTGGATGCTGAAGTTGCTGTCGCGATGCAAGACATCCAGTTAGATGACAGGATGTCTGACGTGGACGAGCGTTTGGAAGAAGACCTCCTGGCAGAAGGCCAGGATATAGTTCAAGCCCCGGACGTCGTAGAGGAAGAGGTCGACGAGGTGTCGGCTACTCCGGTTCAGATTCCGGAGCCTATTCCCTCAACATCGACCGGTCTCCCAGTAGAGCTGGGACAGGCCCTCTCTTCGATTGTTGGAATGATCCAACAAATGCAGAAGGAGAATCAGGAGAAGGCGGCTGCTATGGAACTACGGATGCAGTGCCTTGCAGAATCACATGGGCCCCAGAAAAGGCTCAATGTGAAAGACCTTCCCTTGTGCTCAGATGCTAACCCATGGAGGTATGCTGAGCACATGCCAATGACGACTGGGAAGATCGTCATCTCGGATAAGCTGGGCTCAGTTCCCCTAGAGGAGGTGGAATTCTGGCCCAGCAAGGCATCATATCCGGACTGTTATGTCCGGCTGAGGAAGGAACCAGCTTCAAAGGAGGAGACAGAGCTGAAGGAGGTCATAGTGATGGACCATACTAAGGCTCAAGCTCTGCTTTCATCCTCGTTGAAAGAGAGGGGCTTCTCTAACTCAAAAGTAGCTGCATTGAGCAAGAAGCTCCCTTCCTTTGTGTCCTCTCCTGCTAGAGCCTTCCCCTTTTTACAGAAAGGGTTTGCGGCTGTACTAAAAGCAGTCGAAGCCGATAAGCCTTGCCCATCCCTGAAGGAGTGTAAACCCTTGTCGCTGGCCCTACCTATGGACCACAAAGACTGGAAGGACGTCCATCTTACGTTCTCAGTTGGGAAGTTGAAGGCTGATATCACCGGACGTCAGTTCGGCGAGGACCTCCCTAAGCTGTCTGACTTTCTCTTGCAGAGAGAGTTCGAGACAAAAGAAAGACTGGCTGCCTCAATGTCTCTTCAGACTACTCTTGAGACGATGGCAAATGACCCCAAGGTCCATGAAATGTTCATGGTGGTGGCCAAGACTCATCTGGCCACAGTGACGAAGGACCTTTATGGCTTCGTCAAGGCGAGGAGAGCTTGTAGGGAGTTCGTGTTCATCTCGGCTACGGTGAGGCACGAGCCAAGGAAACTAATCTCCTCCAACATTTGGGGCAAAGACCTTTTCCCTACCGATTTGGTCAAAGAAGTAGTTGATAAGGCTGCCTTGGAGAATAGAAACCTTCTCCAGAAGTGGGGCCTATCTCTCAAAAGAAAGTCTTCCCCGGATGAAGGTCCTCAACCAAAGAGGAAGACTATGAGGACTAGGCTACCGTCTCGGCCAGCCAAGCCTTTTAGACAGCAACAGCAACTGCATTTGCCATTGCCTCCAGTGCCCCAGATAGTGGCACAAACCCCGACCACTTTTCAGTGGGTACCCCAGGCCGTGTCGACACAGTCCACGGCATTCACCCCATCGTTCGAAGGGCAGTCTACTTCCTTTCGAGCAAAGCCTAGAGGGGCAGCCAGAGGCTCGTCTGGGCGCCCCTCAAGGGGAAGAGGATTCAGGGGTGGTCGTGGTCAGGGAGGCAAGACCTCGGGACGGCAGTCCAAGTGGGATGATACCGGTAGGAGGGAGACTTCTGAAATTTCGGGATCGGTGGACCTTCGATCCCTGGGCCCACAGCCTACTCAAGAATGGACTGGGCTGGAGCTGGTACAGCACTCCACCCCCGGGCCTTCAGGTTTTCCAACACTCCACCCCCGTTCTGGAGGAGTACGTTCAATAACTGTTGAAGAAAAATGTGATCCGAAAGGTGAAGTCCATCAAATTCCAAGGGAGGCTGTTTTGTGTTCCCAAGAAAGACTCGGAAAAGCTCAGAGTCATTCTGGACTTGTCGCCAACAAGTTCATAGTGTATTACAAATTCAAGATGCTAACACTGCAACACATAAGGACCTTACTGCCCAAGAGGGCATATTCCGTCTCTATAGACTTGTCAGACGCCTATTGGCACATTCCAATCAACCGTCGACTCTCCACCTACCTAGGGTTCAGGCTACAACGAAGACTATACGCCTTCAGAGCCATGCCATTCGGTCTAAACATAGCCCCAAGGATTTTTACGAAGCTTGCGAGTGGAGCTCTCAAACAATTACGCCTAAAGGGAATTCAGGTAGTAGCCTACCTGGACGACTGGTTGGTGTGGGCAGCATCCGAGACAGAATGCTTGCAAGCTTCCAGTCAAATGATTTAGTTCCTACAGTACCTAGTTTTCAAGATCAACAGATAAAAGTCTCGACTTTCTCCATCTCAAAAGTTCCAGTGGCTGGGAATCCACTGGGACCTTTTGTCACACCGTTTCTCCATCCCGGCGAAGAAAAGGAAGGCGATAGCGGGTTCTGTCAAGAGACTTCTAGATTCCGAAAGGATATCAAGACGCGAACAAGAGAGGGTACTGAGCTCTCTCCAGTTTGCTTCGGTGACAGACCCAGTGGTAAGAACACAGCTAAAGGATGCAACCGGAGTTTGGAGAAGTTTTGCATTAATCGTGCGAAGAGATCTGAGAAGACCAGTTCCGCTTCGGCTACGTACTCTTCTCAGGCCTTGGTCCCAAGCCAGACTTCTAAAGAAGTCGGTTCTTCTTCAGCCACCTCCCCCGTCGGTGACGATTCACTCAGATGCCTCGAAGGAGGGATGGGGAGGTCACTCTCATCAGAAAAAAAGTCCAGGGGACTTGGTCCAAGCTATTCAAGACCTTTCATATAAACTTTCTAGAAGCTATGGCAGTGCTCCTTACCTTAAAGAAAGTTTCCCCGCGTCACTCGATCCACATAAGATTGGTGATGGACAACGAGGTAGTTGTGAGATGCTTGAATCAACAAGGATCGAGGTCACCACCTCTCAACCTGGTGATGTTGGCCATCTTCCGATTGGAGGAAAAGAAGAAGTGGTACCTGTCGGCAGTTCACCTTCAAGGAGTCCGCAATGTGACAGTGGACGCTCTATCCAGGTTCACACCGATAGAGTTGGAATGGTCCTTAGACGCAGGATCATTCTCCTTCATTCTGAATTAAGTCCCAGAACTGCAGATAGACCTCTTTGCGACGAAACACAACAAGAAGTTGCCCCTGTACGTGTCCCCGTACGAGGACCCCTTAGCGGAAGCAGTGGTCGTGATGTCCCTCAACTGGAACAAAGGGTCCAGGATTTATCTGTTCCCTCCTCACAACCTTCTGTTGAGGGTCCTCAACAAACTGAGATCCTTCAAGGGGGTAGCGGCAATAGTAACCCATAAGTGGCCGAACAGCGTGTGGTTCCCCCTGGCATTGGAACTACAGCTGAAGTTTGTACCGCTACCAGATCCAGTTCTGACCCAGCGAGTCCAGAAGTCGACTGTCTCCGCTTCATTACAGAAAACCCGGACCCTGCAGCTCATGATTTTCTCTCCCTAGCTGTGAGAAAGCATTTCGGGATTTCGAAAGCCAGCATAGACTTCCTAGAGGAATATAAGTGCAAATCTACTAGAAGGCAATATGAGTCATCTTGGAGAAAATGGGTGGCCTTTGTCAAGGCGAAGAATTCGCAGGAGATCTCGACAGACTTCTGCTTATCTTTCTTCATCCACCTCCATTGTCAAGGATTGACAGCTAACACGATTTCAGCGTGTAAGTCTGCTTTGACAAGACCCATTCTATATGCCTTCCAGGTCGACCTAGGTAACGAGTTCGTTAATAAAGTTCCGAAAGCCTGCGCTAGGCACCTCCAAAGGCCATTTCATGGTCTTTAGACAAAGTTCTTCATTTCGCTTCTCTGTTGTGCAATGAAGAATGTGCGTTAAAGGATTTGACACAAAAAGTTATTTTCCTATTTGCACTCGCGTCCGGGGCCAGGGTTAGTGAGATTGTAGCCCTCCCGAGAGAAGCAGGTCGTGTTCAGTTCCTGGATGGGAGAGAACTGAACCTGTTTCCGGATCCTACATTTCTCGCCAAGAATGAGTTACCCACCAACAGGTGGGGTCCCTGGAGAATCTGCCCTCTTAAAGAAGATGCATCTCTATGTCCAGTAGAATGCCTAAAGGTCTATCTTCATAGAACTTCAGACTTCAAGGGTGGTCAACTATTCAGGGGAGAAACATCAGGCTCAAATTTATCTCTGAATCAACTCAGAGTGAAAATCACATATTTTATTCGCAGAGCGGATCCTGACAGTACACCCGCAGGTCACGATCCGAGGAAAGTTGCCTCATCCTTAAATTTCTTTAATTGTATGGATTTCGAACATCTCCGTTCATACACTGACTGGAAGTCTTCCAGAGTGTTCTTTCGCCACTATGCGAAGCAAGTAGAGGAACTAAAGAGATCTGTGGTTGCAGTGGGTCGCGTCGTTAACCCTACTGTTTAACTCTGCGAGGAACAGTGGTTTTAATTGGGACGATTAATTCCAGGGTGAGTGTGTAGTTACATACCGTACTACAAACTAAGTGAGGGCACTGAGTTGCCCATGTAGACTGTTCCATTTCCAAAGGTGAACCTAGCATAAGTGCAGACATGTGTGCCGAGCGTTTCTAACGCTAATGTTATTGATTTGTAATACAGACTTTTATGACTTTGATACCTCGGTATCTTAAAAGTGGCATTTAATGTGTTTTCTTTCAGATATACAGTTCTGTTTACTATCATACTTATGCTTAAAGTTTTGGGTTATCCTCTTCTTATATATATATATATATATATATATATATATATATATATATATATATATATATATATATATATATATATATATATATATATATATATATATATATATATATATATATATATATATATATATATATATATATATATAATTGTGGTTAACCTGTCTGTTTATTGTCTGTCAATGAACTTGTTCTTGAGAACCTTGCGTCTCCTTCACCTGTGTCAATTTATTGGTATAATTGAGCATTCATTCTATGTACCTTATCTGGGATAATTCTAATAGAATTGTTCCTTTATGCAAGCTATGTTGCATTGGTTTATGCTTTCCCTTAACGGGAGGACCCCGTCCCATAAGGGGACGATGGCGGTTTTACTAGTTTCCTCCTATGCGGATATAAACCTTTGTCCAATACAAGTATTTTGCGGAGAACTGGTCAATATTTCATATTGACGCAGTGGTTCTTTACAAACTATGCTTTACTTAATATAGGGCGAGACCACTATATTAGCTTGCCTGGTATTCATACAAAGGTATATGTACTCTTCGAGACTTTTCCAGAGTCTAGTAGGACTCTTCCCTGTAGGGGGCAGGAAGCTCTAACATGGTTATAGTTAGTTGAAAAGATGTATAACGGTAACATCTTAGGTCTCTAGGTCTAGTCGACCGGGAAAAATTACATCCGGGGAGTACGGCACGTTCTGAGAATCCACAGATACAGTAATGCTCAGGTATACTTCCATCAGGATGACATATATATATATATATATATATATATATATATATATATATATATATATATATATATATATATATATATATATATATATATATATATATATATATATACTATTGTACAACAAATATGATTCATGTACTATGCAATTTTTTCATATCGGAGCAAATCAACTTTTATTTCCAGTCAGAGATCAATTTAGAACAGTAGCCATCAAATCAGGAAGAAGCTTTACGATCACTGCAAAAATAATATGAAATAATATCAAAAGCAATCATTAACATGTCCATGACTTATTAATGACCAATCCTTGGTTATATACTAGACAATCGCTTGTAGAACACAGTAAACGACTACCATCAACTAATTTTCACCTGTCACCGTAATGTTGCGGAGTTTGAGTTGGCGGATTGATATCAAGGTTTTGTATCTGTAATGCCAGGCTGACACTTTCGCATCTTCTGGCCACGAATTTGTCGTTTCAAGTCTTGCCATTTTGGGGCATAAGCTAGCAGGCTTCCGCATTTTTCATGGCTAGTTCACGCATAGTTCAATATGAGTTCATAACGAGTTCACCAATAGTTCACGATTGCGTGCCCATCAGTGTCCAAATTTGCACATACTGGCATGACGAGCTCACTCATAGTTTGCGCATAGTTTGCCCACTTCCAGCATTGGCACGACGAATTTGCGCAGTTCGGACGGTGTCATGCCGACTTGGCCGTGCCATATAAAACCAGGGCCTCTCCAACCCCTGGTCAGGATTGGATTGGCTTCAGAAAGAGACAACATGCTTAATGTCCGAGACAGAATTATTGCAGAGAAGAGAAGATGCCTATATCTGGCAGCTGCTCTAACCATTGCTGAAGAGCATCAGAAAAGGCAGGTAGAGGTAGAAGAACAAAAAAAAAGGCAACCCTATCTCGAAGAAAAACACAAAGGAAAGTGTGGGTCAGGGAAGGGTTGATCAGAATACACGAGTTAGGACAGTATGACAGTCTACTGACTGAACTCCACAAGGAAGATCGAAGGGGCTACAAAAATTACCTCAGAATCATAGCTGACCTGTTCCAAGAGATGGTTGAGAAGTTAACCCCTCGCCTCCAAAAGCAGTCCACCTTCATGAGATAACCGATTCAAGTTGGACTCAAGCTGGCTGCCAGCCTCTGCTTTTAGCCACTGGAAATTCCTATCCAAGTCTGCAGTACAGCTTCAAGGTTGAAGCAAGTACCATGTGCAAGTTCATATCCAAGGTGTATAAAGCCATGATCACGGTCTACAAGGACGAACTGCTGTGCTGCCCTAAAACTGAAGAGGAGTGGAAGGAAGTTGCTGCCAGTTTCAGCTCCAGATGGAATTACCACAACTGTCTGGGGGCTGTGGATGGCAAGCACATCGACATGAAGAAGCCACTCAATGCTGGCTTCTACTATTACAACTACAAGGGCTTCCACAGCATTGCACTGATGGCAGTGCCATAATCTACCTACAAGTTCCTCTATGTGGATGTTGAGGCAGAAGGTGGTGCGTCGGATGGAGAAACAAGGAGTAGCGGTTCCTTGCATGATGCTGTAGAAGAGAACAGAGCTGGAGTGCCTCAACCAGAACCACTCCCTAAGGATGACCAGCCAGTGCCCTATCACTCCGTAGGGGATGACGCCTTTGCTCTCCGAACTATGATGATGAAACCATTCTCACATTGCTCACAGGTCCTACGAGAACGCATATATAGCTACAGGTGGTCTAGTGCCTAATGTGTCATGGAGAATGACTTTGGAATTTTGTGTCAAAGGTTCCGTTGCTTCTTAACAACGATGCATTAACATCCAGACACCATCAGCCTGATCACCATGTGCGCTTGTTTCCTGCACAACTTCATCCCCATCAGATACTCACACGCAATTTCAGAAGTGGACTGTTAAGATCTGGACACACATGATCTGATCCCTGGTGACTGGAGGGCTGACCAACACCTGCTGGGGCTGCTTCTTTTAACCAGTCATCATACCAAAAGGATGCAAAGGATCACCGAGACTAAACGTCACATTACTACATGTCCCCTGCTGGTGCTGTCCACAGTTGTTCCATTTTTGAAATAAAAGAAACGTTTAGTTTTTTTTTGTTTTTTCGTTGTCCTTTATTTTTTGGTTTCTTTTTCTTTCCTTTTTCGTTTGTTTATTTTTTGTTTTGTTTCGTTTCATTACCGTTTTTCTTTCAGTTTTTTTAAAGGTTAAAGAGACAAACAAATGTTTTGAAATAAGAAAACAATATATTAACATAAAAACAACAAACAACAAATATGTACAACTATCACAGTCGAAATATTTATAAATATTTAGAAGTGTCTCATCTCAGTCAGTGTCCTTGCTGGTTCTGGTGCCGCTGTGTGGGGATACCCAATGGACTGGTGGTGTCTTGAGTTCCTGGGAGGTGTAGAGGGAGGAGGGTGAAATGTCCTCATCTAGGTTGCTGTCGATGGAACCTGGGGTCAGTACTGGAAAGCTGAGTGGTGTCACAGGTGGCTTGAAAGTGGCTGTGAGCTACAACGCTGAAGGTGTTGGTGAAGAAGCCTGTACAAGGGTGGCTGAAGGTACTGAAGTTATTGGTGAAGGAGCCTGGACAAGGGTGACTGAAGGTGTAGGTGGAATCCCTGGTTGCCACTCCGTGGGACGGGGCCAGGAGGACTGGCCTAAAGGCTGTGGTGACTGGGGAGGCATCCACGTTACAGGTGATAGCTGACTGACTGGAGGTTGCTGCTGAGGTTACTGCCGCTACGCTGCTGCTCTGGCGGTGCCTGCAGGGTGGATGGTTGTTGATATGGCTGCTGGAAGAGCTATCACCACAGCCTGTACCGGTGTACAAGGTTGAGGCAGTCTATCTGGAATTCATGCCAGGAGTCCTCCGGGATGGCACGCATGTGGCCCTCCAACAGGCACGGAAAATCGTGTACAGTCTTTTGCTGGCTGGTACGAGTGGGTGGGCTCCAAGGAATCTGCTTTAGAGATGATCTGAAACATACAAACATTGTAACAATTTAGTACAGCATTTCAATGCAACATATTGCATATGACATGTAAAAAGCAAAGGATGAAATTGGAATACAATCTGCATGTAGACATTGGGATTCTCACATGTTACACTACATTACTGAGGTCGCTCTGGGTCACCAAGGTGTCGGCGGTTGTGCTGGCTGTCTGTGTTGTTGGTGGCCTGAACCGCTTCCCCTTGACCTTGCCCTTCTCGGTGCTGGTAGATGTTTAGCTCTGGGAACCCGTGGACCTCACTTCATCATCGTCTTTGTCGCTGTCCGTCACTGCAACTGACTCTGGGACAGCAAACTGCTCACTGGGGACTGTCTCTCCCCAGATCATTTGTTGTATCAGGAAACTCCAGGTCTCCATGATCTGGTCATCTCAGGCACTTCTTTGTGGCTGGCCAGCTCCACTCTTCTTCTCCTTCTTCCTAATCTTCCCCAACCTGGTTCTTAAGTTCTCATAATGCTTCTTGCATTGAGCAGCAGTGTCAGGAGGCTCCAGCTGCTCTCCAACTCGGTCCCAATGGCTGTTCTTGGCCACCACATTAAGCCAGTCCTTTTGCTTCTTTTCATAGAGCTGGGGGTTCTCCTTCACAGGGTCGGCCAACCTAAACTCGGCCTCTTTTGTCCAGCGGTATTCAGGGATTTCTTTCTTGGACACCCAGACCCGCTTCTTCTGTTTTCTGTTAGCCTCGTCCTGACTGGATGGTTGTCTCTGGTATTTGATTGGATCCTGCTGCGTCTCCGGGATCATAATATCCAGACTTGATATAGATGATTGAGGAGAATTATCTCTCTCAGGGGTCTCTGCCTCTGGCCTGTTGGCTTTTGGCCTTCTCTGCTTTCCTCTACCTCTTGTCAGCTAGGTTTTAGGCATGTTGTCTCTTCGCTGGTGACCTCTGGAATGGCGAGCAGTGTCCAGGAAGCTCTATATATACCCCAAGACCGACGCGAGCGCCATTGTCGCAAAGTAGTCGTAAAATGCTCGTGAACTGTTGATGAACTGATCGTAAACTGTTTGTGAACTGATTGTGAACTGCTCGTGCCACGAGTAAACTGTTTGTGATGTGCGTAAACTAGTCGTGAACTGCCTGTGCCATCAATTCATGAAGTAAACATGACCATATCATTAGGAAGGCACGGCCACGCTGTGACGTGCGTATATTCGTCAACATGTCAACTATTCGGGAACTAGATGTGAGCTGTTTATGAACTATTCGTGGCAGTTCGCGACAGTCGTGGCATGGCACGCATTGCCGCATACTGGAAAGCATCCTCCCGCATCATCCCGACGAGGTCACGACAAGTTCCCGAACAGTTTGCGTATAGTTCACGACCCTGTAGCGAAATTTTTTCGTGACCAAATATTTTAACATTTCAAAATTCTCGTCACGACATGCCACGAAGTCACAACAGGTTTACGTACACTTCACGCCAGTTTACAACTAGTTTGCACATTGGCACGACTCTAGTCGTGCCAATGCGTGCCACAAATTCTGAGCAAGAGTCAGTCTAGCAAAAACTGTCGGTTGAAGACGGTAGACTGGTAACGATGTCCTTATGATATGAGTAAGGGACCACAGCATAGACGTGAATGTGGGCAAAACGGCGCTGATG
This sequence comes from Palaemon carinicauda, assembly GCF_036898095.1. Classification (NCBI taxonomy): domain Eukaryota; kingdom Metazoa; phylum Arthropoda; class Malacostraca; order Decapoda; family Palaemonidae; genus Palaemon; species Palaemon carinicauda. The sequence continues at coordinate 45,651 of NW_027172287.1, read as the reverse complement.
GTAAGGAAAGATGAACACTCATGGATCCGTGTGTTGATGTACTTATCATCCTTAGTAATGCCGTGTCAAATGAACTTTGTCTTCAGTACCTATGCCCTAGTTCGGCGCGATGGATACGGGAAGCCATGAATGATATCAAACAGATGTCGGTGATTGAGAGCAGGTATCCTTTGTCATGGTCTACCGGTACTGATGTTACGGAGGAGGGTGGTGTTGGAGTCATCAAGGGCGACCTTACTATCGGGGAGATGTGCAGGATGTACTATATGCCTAGTACCCTTGATATTTTTGGTGGGTATCAGCAAAGGCTTTGTAATCTAAGCGCAAGTGAATAGCAACCAATGAGTTTCTGGACAGGGCATCTATAATAGGATTAGATTTTCCAGGGTCGTATTGAATGGTGCAATAGATGGGAGTACCAGGCATCAGATTGTCAAGTGAAAGCATGTAAAAGAGAGTTGTGTTCCGTGCGAATGCTGAAGGGCGTACCTTCCAAGAAGTGGTGAAAGTGGCTCAAAGCGAAGTGCACCGTCAGCAATACGCCGTCGAAGGTAAAGTAGCTGGATTCCACCTTGGACAATATTATTAATGAAGAAGAAAAATCATTGGCCGCGCGAGCTGTTGATCACCTGTTTGAGTACTGTAACAATAGCTAGGTCGCTGGCATCAGTGGAGAGAAGGAGCATGGCATGTGGCCAAGGGAAAAGTTAGACCAGAAGATGTTTATAGGGCATTCTTTGCGTTGCAGAAGGCTGCTTCCTTAAGGGGACCCCACTTCATGTTTTTTGGCTTGCCCCTGAGCAAAGCGTAGAAGGGGCAAGAGTGGAAGCGATTCCTGGCAGGAAACAATGATAATATTCGATGGTGCTAAAGAATTCTTGAAGTGCTTTGGGATTCTAGGAGAAGAATAGTTCTGAACTTTTGCTAATGTCTCAAGAAGAGGATGGACTCTTTGAGGAAGAATCGTCATTGGGGGCATCATTTGGGGTGCCAATTATTATTATTATTATTATTATTATTATTATTATTATTATTATTATTATTATTATTATTATTATTTCTTGCTAAGCTACAACCCTACTTGGAAAAGCAGGATGTTATAAGCCAAGGTGCTCCACTAGGGAAAATAGCCCAGTTAGGAAAGGAAAAAAAGGAAAAATTAAATATTTAAAGAACAGTAACATCATTAAAATAGATATTTCTTATATAAACAAAAAAAACTTTAACATAACAAGAGGAAGAGAAATTAGATAGAATAGTGTGCCCGAGTGTACCCTCAAGTAAGAGAACTCTGACCCAAGACAGTGAAAGACTATGGTACAGAGGCTATGTCACTACCCACCACTAGAGAATAATGGTTTGATTTTGGAATGTCCATCTCCTAGAAGAGCTGCTTGGCATGGCTAAAAAGGCTCTTATATCTTTAAACTTCACCTGTCCCTCCCAAGCCACCTTTCCCAATCAATCACCAAACCGCAAGACGTAACAACAGATAGTTTTACATTATCATTATTAAAATGAAAACCTTACCATATGAAATATATATGCTCGACAAGAATAATGAGAGAGAGAGAGAGAGAGAGAGAGAGAGAGAGAGAGAGAGAGAGAGAGAGAGAGAGATTAGTAAAAAAAAGGGAGCACATCTGTATATGTCGTGAAGCAACTACGCTTTATCATTTTTACTCAGTTTCGATGTCTTGTGTCTAAGTATAGTGTTAGTTTTTCCTTAAAGTGGTTGAATTATTTTGACACGAGTATGCTTTACAGTGGGCCAGAAATTGCCTCAGTGGCCATGACAGATTGGTTTTACTACAATATTCCTATTGTTATTTTTCTTTAATCTATTTATTTTAATAGAATTTTGTTTATCACATCATAAAATTCATCTTTACGTTCTAAAACAGATTTTCAACAAAAGATATGAAATATGATTTCTATGAGAAAAATATACAATACTGGAATCATTTTTACCCAATATCATGTTTCATTCATTAGGTGATGGAATATAATTTCTGAAAAATATTAACAAAATAAGAGAGAAAGAACTTATTTGGCTATTATGCAGAATGTAATAACACCCCCAAAGAAGATTAAAAGCATTATTGCACTTCCTTCATATATTATCGATTGGACTACATAAACTTCAACTTTTCCTTAAAAATTTGTAATCGAAGAAGTTTGTTATGACTGCGTCAACTTTTGTTATTATTATTATTATCATTATTATTATTATCATTATTATTATTATTATTATTATTATTATTATTATTATTATTATTTTCGTTGTTGTTGTTCTTTTGGTTGTTGATGTTGTTGTTATTATAATTATTATTTTTATTATTATTATTATTATTATTATTATTATTATTATTATTATTATTATTATTATTATTATTATTACTAAACCATTTAAAATAGAAAAGGTAAAAATTGTAGATCGATCAAACTTGACTTGAAAAGTTATGATAGGAAGATATATACAATAAATGAATCATGAATATTTCGAGCAATGGTAATCAGAAAAACAAAAGAAAAACAATTGTACAGTCTACAGTGTAGCAGACGACACACTCCACGCGTTGATATTTGGAATATTTTCTTTTCAAGATCTTTTTTAAGTTGAAAATGAGTATTATATCAAATTTATGAATTTACTTTTATTGCTATTGAAAAATGTACATAATTTCTGAAGCAATTAGGAGGGAGGTTGCGTTACAGTTTCTTAAACGACTTTTCATAGGACTGGATGATACTCGATAAAACTAGAGCTTAAAAGATGTACCCCTGCCAAAGCATTTATAGTTGTATGATAAGTAAAAGGAAGATTTAATAGCAGTCATGCAACAATGAAAATCCTAATTTCATTATTCGTCTGTTATTTGCATAATTTAGTTTTTGCTTCAAAGGAAAACTAAATCAACAGCACTTTACACCTCTGACAATATCTATTCGCCAAAAAAGAGATTGCAATCGTTTCATATAGTTTTATACGCAGTAAATAAGAATCTTTTACCGACAAATTTCGATAGATTACTCATTGGCTCTCTCTCTCTCTCTCTCTCTCTCTCTCTCTCTCTCTCTCTCTCTCTCTCTCTCTCTCTCTCTCTCTCTCTCTCTCTCTCTCTCTCTCTCTCATATAAGTTGAGTTCTCTAGTTTTTGTTTTTGTATATGCTGGGCTTGGTATTCTTTCTCATTTTATATTAAAAAAAAAAAAAAAAAAAACCTTTGTTTATTACTTCCCTAAATCTCTTAGCCCAACCCCCAACCCAGCTACTCCTGTCTTTTGCCCAGCCTTGTCGTCCGCACAGCTCTTTTGGAGTAAAACTGGTGTCTGGCGCCCCAAATGAAAAGGTCTCTCCGACTGCAAGAGAAGTATCGAAAATAATACGATCAGCTTTTCAGTCTGTCTGTCTTTCTCTCGCTTCCATTTTTCTATTTCTCACACTATCAATTTTTATTATCTCCCCCTTGACCTTCACACGAGACATTTTTCGCCATTTTTCATGAGAGGTTTCCGTTCCTGTTTGTCTTTTATCACGGTGTCTCTCCCTTCCCTCCCCGCATCTTACCCAAACCTCCCTTGTCTCACTCTTGCAAGATTTATTAGCTTAGATTTTACTTTGCAACTCTTGTATTTCTGTCTAACCCTTGATGGCTTATTCGGGAATTTAATGTATATATATATATATATATATATATATATATATATATATATATATATATATATATATATATATATATATATATATATATATATATATACATATATACACAGTATATATATATATATATATATATATATATATATATATATATATATATATATATATATATATATATATATATATATGTGTGTGTGTGTGTGTGTGTGTGTGTGTGTGTGTGTTACTGATTTCATCTTGTTCTTCTGCATAGGTAGTTATTCCCTAGTTGGAAAAACAAAATGCTATAATTCCAAGGGCTCTAACAGGGGATAATACCCCAGTGAGGATAGGAAATAAGGAAATAAATTAACTACATCAAAATGATTAAATACAGATTATAAAATATCTTAAGTTCAGTAACAACGGTAAAGTAGATCTTTCATGTACAAATTATAAATTGAGACACGTGTCAGCCTATTCAACATCAAAAACATTTGCTGAAAGTTTGAACTTCTGTAACATCCTCCCGGTCAAGTGAACACACACACACACACACACACACACACATACAGACACATTCAGCAGAATGCATGAATTATGAATTTCCTCACACGGGATGTTAGTTTAAAGTCATGGAATATAGATTGCAAGTATAAGTAAAAACTTCATTTATATCCAAAACAGCCGGACTTTATTAGGCTACAACGGTCATCCCATGGGAGAAGTGTTTGCTGTAATTATGGCCGCTTTGGGTATCCTTTCATTGGCATTTCCAAGGTATTGTTAGAAGGTTTGAAATATTTCAATAGATGGAACATGAAACATTATGAAATAGATGTACTCGGTAAATACATTTTTATCTACGTTGTTGGAAATTCATATTTTATAATGTTATTTCGTGAACATATGAAAAGAAAACAAAAAATATTTTCTTGTTGAGTATATCTTCAAAAAGTTGGAATAAATTGGAACATGAAACCTTATGAAATTATTAAATGGTAAATACCTATGCACAGTAATTACGTTTTTTGAGATTTTTATTCAATTATGATATTTCACAAATATATTCGAAACCAGTATTATCTTGCTATATAAATCATAATCCCGAAATCATAAGTTAGGCTTACTCAATCAATGTGATGATGAGTATTAGTATTACTACATTACCTGACACTATATCCCTCATCATGGTATGGCATTATAATATATTTATATGTAGTTATTCTATACAATCTACTGATTAAGACAGGTTCTTTAAAATAACATATGGCAATGTAATGTATAAAACCATGATTTACTCTTTATAGTCTCTACATAAAAATTAAACTGTCTTTGTTAATTTTACGGGATAAGATGTTGGTGTTATAACCTAGATAATATATATATATATATATATATATATATATATATATATATATATATATATATATATATATATATATATATATATATATATATATATATAATATATATTATATATATTATATTTATAACATATTATATATATTATATATATATATATATATATATATATATATATATATATATATATATATATATATATATATATATATATATATATATATATATATATATATATATATATATATATATATATATATATATATATATATATATATATATATATATATATATATTATATATATATATATATATATATATATATATATATATATATATATATATATATATATATATATATATATATATATATATGTATGTATATAAATATATATATGTATATATATATATATATATATATATATATATATATATATATATATATATATATATATATATATATATATATATACATATATATATATATATATATATATATATATATATATATATATATATATATATATATATATGTGTGTGTTATATTATATATATATATATATATATATATATATATATATATATATATATATATATATATATATATATATATATATATATATATGTATATATATATATATATA
>NW_027172287.1:32500-37500 GCF_036898095.1 Palaemon carinicauda | reverse complement strand
ACACTTTTTCACAATCCCTACATGGTACTTTGTAAACGCCGGATTCTATTTCTCTTTTATTTTGATAAACATTAATAAGGGCGCTTCCTATGGTCTTTGGGTATGAAAAAACAAAGGGGTTCTCAGTTTTGATATGATTTGTTATATTTTTAATACCTTCTATATATGGGAGTTTTATCTTATTTTTAAAATCTCTTTGGTTAGTAACATCATGATCTTTATAATATATCGTGTTTGCTTTGTTGATGGCCTTTTCTATGACATACGTCGGGTAGAATAGCTGGGCGAGTTGTTTACGGATGATTTCAAATTCTTTATTTAGGTAGGCTGGGGAACAGATTCTCAAACCTCTAAGAAATAGATTGCAAGCTACTCCAATTTTTACAGATATGGCGTGATAACTAAAGAAATGAATGTAGGAAATAGAGAAAGTTGGTTTTCTATACACAGTGAAGTTATACCCCGTCGATTCCCTTATAATTAGTATGTCCAAAAAAGCTAATTTTCCATCTTTTTCCCATTCAGTTTTAAATTTTATGCTAAGGACTAGGGAATTTAGATTATTGAAAAATATATTGAAATCTCCCCAGCTAACATCCCAATATGTGAAAATGTCATCAACATAGCGTTGCCAAACCATGTTCGTAGGTTTAATTGTTGTTAAAATTTCTGTTTCAAAGTATTCCATGTAGAGGTTAGCTAAAATTGGAGATAACGGGCTGCCCATACTACAACAAAATTTCTGTTTGTAAAAATTTCCATTGAAAGAGAAAACGTTATTTGACACACTTAGTTTAATTAACTTTATTGTTTTTCCAATACCGAGGGGGAAGTGATCTTCGTAAGGGATTAATTTTTCCCTCAAGAAACCTAATACATCGTTGATCGGGACCTTTGTAAATAGGGATTCTACGTCAAGACTCAAGAGTTTTACATTGTTTACCGGGATATTTAATCTATTGAATTTCTGGATGAAGTCCTCTGCATGCTTAATATGAGCTGAAGGAAAGCTCCCTAGAAAGGGAGACAGCAAGTCTGCTAACCATTTTGATATATTATATATAAATGACTCTTTACATGAGACGATTGGGTGTAAGGGAATACCGTCCTTGTGAGTTTTTGGGAGCCCGTAAAAATATGGCAACGAAGGGTTCATGACTTTGAATTTTTCTAAGACCTCGATGTCTTTTTTGTTATTTCCGATTTTTCTTACGGATTTGAAAAACTCCGGAGCAATAGAGTTACGGGGATCTTTTGTTAGCTTTTCATATGTAGTGTCATCGTTTAAGAGTTGTTGAACTTTGTTGACATACGTCTCTTTATCAAGAATGACTATTTTTCCGTCTTTATTCGATTTTGTGATGATGATATTATCGGTTTTGTTTAATGAAAAAGTTGCATTATGAAACCTTCTGGGAAGCAGATTTTTACTGTTACTTTGTTCTAATGCATTTAACAAGATTCCTTTTAGGCAAGTTTCATCTTTTTGAAAATTGTTTTTAGAGAAATGTTTATCAAAGGCCACCACATAATCAAAATGACTTTCCCGTCCGGGTTTCATAGCAAAAGAGATACCTAGATTCAGAGCTGTTTGCTCATTCACTGTGAGTGGACGGTTCGATAAATTCAAAACGTTATTTTCCAATCCTAAATTATTCCATGTACTATTTCGTATGAGTCTTTCTAATTTATTATTCAATTTCTCGGAGTGAGTCACACTACTATTAATAGCACCAGTCAGCACATATGAAGAAAGATCTCTGTACATACCATCATCTCGGCATAGTAGACGAAGAGATACCCCCAATTCACTTATATTCCTCCGTGTTACATACATGTCATGATTTGCTGACATAATTCGTTCTTGCAGAAATGTCCTGGAGGAATTAGGAAAGGGGTCCGATGTTGACGTCCAGCGTGAAAAGCCATACATTTTTGGTATAACTTGTTCTTGCAGACACTCTTCAAGAAACCATTGCTGGTTTTTCCTCCGGTGAAGTCCCTGCACTAGTCGTTCATAACGTCTGAATATATGTTTGATATCGGCATTCCAACTGAAGATATGGAAAAAACGAAGGGGTTCCATGATAGGCTAATATGTCTTATTTATAACTGTAATTGAACAGTTTAACATGTTTTTTTTCAAAAAGGCCCATAAAATAAACACAGGAAATATGAATAAATCACACTATATTTCGGTCAATAAACATCGACCCTCTTCAGGATGTAAAGTAAAGGTGAGGATTACAGTGGAGAGTGACGGTTTATATATGAAAGCAAAAGGGTGTGTTCAATTGTTCTATAGTTGTTATAATTGCTGGAAGGATTAGCCAAATTTAATTACATCCAGGTGCGTGTTCTTATTGTTGAGCCGCTTGGAGGAAGTCTTGACCTCTGATGCATGTCTGGTGATCGGTCTCCGTGGATTATCTTCTTAACCCTGGATAGGTACGCTCCTCGGACCCCCTTTAAGGGTATACTCGGACGCGAGCGACCCCGACGCCAAAAAAAAATTCTTGAAAAATTAGTTTTTGCAGTAACCTCATTTTTTTTTTGCCAAAAAAAACTTCAAAGAATGCTTAGAACAACTGTAAAGCTAAATACTACTCATCTGCAGAAAAACTATTTATTATAAATATTTTAAAAAATTAAGTAGAAAATAAAAAAGACCTTACATAAAAATTCATAAAAAAAAGTTTATACATATATACACAAATCCTTTTAGGAATTGATTCTTGAATATTTAGGACACATCTTGATGTATTTTGGATGAAGTCAGACCCATGAAGGTGAAGATCTGAAATGAGAAAAAAAGGGTAACTTTTTTTGGCCAGAAAAATTTGTCCAAATTTCATGAATTTTTTTGGGTACCCAAATGAAATAGGAAGTGGCTAATTTTTTTAGGGAATAAACATATGTTAACCTAAAATAGAAATATGTAAAAAAATCTTCATTATTTTGTAAATTACATTTAAATCAGGGGCCATATCTAAATGTAATTTTTTAGTACTTAGAAATTTCGTAAAAAAATACATATATTTAATATATAATATGATATTTATGCAGGTAAAAATATACCAAAATATCACAAATTCTATAGGGAACAAGAATATATATAGATAGGGCAACTTACGCTTCGGATATGTCCACAAAATGGCCGCCAACCACACTGATTCAGACTCCCTAATCTGCCACTTGAAATGTAGGAAGGGTATGTCAATTTTAAGGTGTTATTTACTAATCTAATTATTCTTGGATATGCATAAAAATTGTATGGTGGGTTGCTGGATAATTGTCGATTATTTTACGGCTATGAAATTAAAATTCTGACCCCAAAAAAAGTTTTTGAAGGTAAATAAAATCGAAAAAAAAAATGTAAAAGAATATAATATTTTAGCTAACAAAATTTGATGATATTCAATCAAAAAAGAAGTAAACAAAACTTTCCGACAAATAAACATCTAGAGGAATCATTACTCTGTGATAGTTCCTTAGTACGTAGTAATTTTGAAAGAAATGGGAAAAAACGAAAAAGTGGCAATCGCAGGAAAATCGAACACATACCTATATATACGCCTATCTGGCTAAAAATAAGATAGCATGGGTAGCCAGATCATCTAGAAACACTTTCCAACACTATAAAAATACAAGTTTTACGACACTACTTGCCAATTCCTTACGGTAACATGACTAAGCAATAAATGTAAAACAAATAAATAGGGCACTCGCGGAAAAATGGCCAACATTCTAATATACGGCATTTCAGAAAAAAAAATTTCAGCCACGTACTAGGCAAACCATCAAGGCACATTTTCCGACAAATAAACATCTAAATGAATCATTACTCTGTGATAGTTCCTTAGTACGTAGTAATTTTGGAGGAAATGGGAAAAAACGAAAAAATGGCAATCACAGGAAAATCGAACACATACCTATATATACGCCATATCTGGCTAAAAAAAAAGATAGGCATGGGTAGCAAGATCATCTAGAAACACTTTCCAACACTATAAAATTATAAGTTTTGCGACACTACCTGCCAATTCCTTACAGTAACATGACTAAGCAAAAAAATGCAAAACAAATAAAAAGGGGCAATCGCGGAAAAATGGCCATTCTAATATACGGCATTTCAGAAAAAAAAATTTCAGCCACGTGCTAGGCAAACCATCAAGGCACATTTTCCGACAAAAAAACATATAAATGAATCATTACTCTGTGATAGTTCCTTAGTACGTAGTAATTTTGAAAGAAATGGGAAAAAACGAAAATATGGCAATCACAGGAAAATCGAACACATACCTATATATACGCCATATCTGGCTAAAAAAAAATATAGGCATGGGTAGCCAGATCATCTAGAAACACTTTCCAACACTATAAAAATATAAGTTTTGCGACACTACTTGGCAATTCCTTACGGTAACATGACTAAGCAAAAAAATGCAAAACAAATAAAAAGGGGCACTCGCTGAAAAATGCCCAACATTCTAATATACGGAATCTTGGATAAAAAAAAAGACATGCACGTGTTAGCCCAACCATCAAGGCACACTTTCTAACACATAAACATGAAAAAAAAAATCAATAATATACGGCAATTCCTTACTACGTAGTAAATTTTTGCATATATTGAAAAAAACAGAAATTGGCAACCGCAGTTAAATACCCAATATACCAATAACTACGTCGTATCTGACAAAAAAAAAGTCAAGCATGGGTAGCCAGATCATCTAGACACACTTTCCAACACTAAAAAAGCAAAAGTTTTACGACACTATTTGGCAATATCTTACGAAAAAATGACTTGGCAAAAAAATGAAAAAAAATGAAAAAGGGGGACTCGCGGTAAAATGCCCAACATTCTAATATACGGCCTCTCAGATAAAAAAAAAGACATGCACGTGTTAGCCCAACCATCAAGGCACACTTTCTAACACATAAACATGAAAAAAATCAATAATATACGGCAATTCCTTACTACGTAGTAAATTTTTACA
>NW_027172287.1:17500-25000 GCF_036898095.1 Palaemon carinicauda | reverse complement strand
TTTAGTGTCAATGCAAGCGAACTTTTTGTATTAAAAGGAAAATGTCTTCTATGCATTTCATTTAATAAACAGCAAACCTTCAGCTAGTGACGTCATTCTCTGGAAGAAAAATTGCTTGCATATGTATTATTATTATTTTCATTATTAATGCAAATAAACCAGTAAGTCTGGATTTTCTTTACTATTATTATTGAGATAGTTATAACAACAGCAAATGCATTCGTGTTTAGTCAACTGCAGGACAAAGGCCTCGGACATTTAAAATCCCGTCTGGGGTTTGAACAGATTTCATCACTACGCTGGCCAGTGCAGATTGGTGGCCCTGACGAGTATAGCTTACAGATCATTCCGATACGCAAACCCCTTCACCATATTAAGATATCTCTACTCAGAAAGGAAGTTTTGACAGAATAGTCAAAATAGTAGAAAATATAATATGCGTACTTTTTACGGGGAAAATTAACCACCTTTAGGATCGCTCTGGCACAAAAGAGAGCCATTTGCATCAAGAATTACTAATCATATGATATATTCATCTAAAACCAAAAGGGGCTCCTGCCTCTCTTCAACATCTCCTTCACGCCATTCACTAAACAAACAAGACCAATAAAATGAATGAAGAATGTTGACGTTAGAAAAACCTTTCTCTTCTTCAGATGCAAGAATAAAAAAAAAATAAAAAAAATTGGAGTTTCCTTCTTCAAAAAGGTTCGTTATGTTGTTAGATATCTCTTTTGTCACACCTCCATCATAAGGCTCCATACTCTGCAGTATTCTAGAAGTTTTATTTCAGCTGTGACCAAGTTGCGCAATGATCTTATTATCGGGTATTTTATTCAGTGAAACTTCAAAAGTTAAGTATGGTAGCGGATGTTTTTTTATGTTGATATGTTCATATATTATTTGTATATGAAAGTTTTAATTTAATGTTCTAATTTTTCTCAAAATATTTCATTTCCTTTGTTCATCGCATAATTTTTAGTTTATTTATTTCCTTATTCTCTTTCCTTACTTTGTTATTTTTCGCTGTCGGAGCACTTGGGCTTATAGTATCCTGCTTCTCCAACTAGGGTTGTAACCTAGGTACCAGTAATAATAATAATAAAAATAATAATAATAATAATAATAATAATAATGATAATAATGATAATAATTATAATAAAAATAATAATGATACTAGTAATAATATTGATATTGATAAAAATGTTTTCAGGATTTCAGCAGTTCATGGGCTTCTTCAAATATATTTGACTTCATAAGAATATATATATATATATATATATATATATATATATATATATATATATATATATATATATATATATATATATATATATATATATATATATATATATACATACATACATATATATATATATATATATATATATATATATATATATATATATATATATATACATACATATATATATATATATATATATATATATATATATATATATATATATATATATATATATATATATATATATATATATATATATAGTGACAGAATTTGGAAGAGTCTGTGAGAGAAGGAAGTTGAGAGTTAATGTGGGTAAGAGTAAGGTTATGAGATGTACGAGAAGGGAAGGTGGTGCAAGGTTGAATGTCACGTTGAATGGGGAGTTTCTTGTGAAAGTGGATCAGTTTAAGTATTTGGGGTCTGTTGTTGCAGAAAATGGTGGAGTGGAAGCAGATGTACGTTGGAGAGTGAATGAAGGTTGCAAAGTGTTGGGGGCAGTTAAGGGAATAGTAAGAAATAGAGGGTTGGGAATGAATGTAAAAAGAGTTCTATGTGAGAAAGTGATTTTACCAACATAGATGTATGGATCGGAGTTGTGGGGAATGAAAGTGACGGAGAGACAGAAATTGAATGTGTTTGAGATGAAGTGTCTAAGGAGTATGGCTGGTGTATCTCGAGTAGATAGAGTTAAGAACGAAGTGGTGAGAGTGAGAACGGGTGTAAGAAATGAGTTTGCAGCTAGAGTGGATAGGAATGTGTTGAGGTGGTTTGGCCATGTTGAGAGAATGGAAAATGGCTGTGTGCTAAAGAAGGTGATGAATGCAAGAGTTGATGGGAGAAGTACAAGAGGAAGGCCAAGGTTTGGGTGAATGGATGGAGTGAAGAAAGCTCTTGGTGAAAAGAGGATAGATGTGAGAGAGGCAAGAGAGCGTCCTAGAAATAGGAATGAATGGCGAGCGATTGTGACGCAGTTCCGATAGGCCCTGCTGCTGCCTCCGATGCCTTAGATGACTGCTGAGGTAGCAGCAGTAGGGGATTCAGCATTATGAAGCAAGGTGGGCTGTGGAACCCTAGAAGTATCAGCTGATCTGGTTGTGTCACTTGTTAGGCTGGAGGAGCGTAGAGAGTAGAGGTCCCCTTTTTTGTTTTGTTTATTATTTTGATGTCGGCTACCCCCCAAAATTGGGGGATGTGCCTTGGTATATATATATATATATATATATATATATATATATATATATATATATATATATATATATATATATATATATATATATATATATACTATATATATTTGTAAACTGTAATTTGAAATGATAAATATCAACTAATATGAATCATTGGTGTCTTCTCCACGATAGCACTGGCTTTTAAGATAATATTCACTGAAAGTAGTTGGTTGGCCAGGGCACCAGACATCCCTTGAGATACTACCACTACAGAGTTATGAGGTCCTTTGACTGGCCGGATAATACTACATTGGATTTTCTTCTCAGGTGACGGTTCTCATTCCCTTTGCCTAAACATAGAGCGAATAGTCTTGCATACTCTTTACAGATTCTCCTCTCTCCTCATACACCTGACAACAGTGAGATTACCAAATAATTTTTCTTCACCCAATGGGTTAACTACTGCATTATAATTGTTCATTGGCTAATTTCCAGTTAAAAAGCATCTTGTCCCAGAATCTTTTCAAGGATGAACTTGCCATCCTCATCTCGAGCCTTAAACAGATGTCTATTTCTCTCACTACTATATGTGGTGCATTCGGTTAAAAGACGCCTCTCTGTCAATGGTACCAAACAGTCGTCGCAATTAAATTGATTTTGGCCAGCCAGCAAAAATTCTTGTTTCATCTGAGTGTGACCAATGCGGAGACGACAAATAGCAGTCGTCCAGTTTCGGGGAATCCTGGTATACCTCAATGTAAGTATATCATTACTGATTTCTTACATCTTATTTTAAAGTAAACTACCCCAATGCTGTTGCCAATTATTGTAAATAAAATTCCTAATTGTAGGTAAACAATCATTACTAGGAATAGGATGCCTTCTTGGTAGCAACTCAACTGCAGCACTCTTTGCCACCGAATCCACCGTCTCATTTCCAGACACACCTATGTGTGCTGGAACCCAGCAAAACCAAACTATTATACCCTTCATGCCAATAATAAAAGTCACTGTAAAATCATTAAAACTATAGTATTATTGGAATCAAAAACTTTTAACGCTTGGAGGACACTTGTTGCACCGCTGGAAATAGTAAAATTGCCCTCCTCTTTTAATGCTATTTTCTCTATAGTGTTTAGTATACCCTATTGTTCGGCAGTAAATATAGAAAATACAAGAGGAAGTGCACCTCGACAATTAAAATCACTACTATATACTCCCCATCCAACGGTAGCATTAGATTTGGATCCATCAGTCAGTGATGTTCTTATTTATACCAATAAAATATTTACAAAAAGTTATATCAAGTAATTTTGCTGGAGGCGTTAATGATATCCTACATGAGAGCACTTTATTTCTACCTATATCTAGAGTGTCTAATATTTTTTTTTTACCCGGAAACCATAAGGTTGAGGAGATTTTAGGTGAAACTCTAAATATCTACAATGCCTTTCAAGGTTTGCAGTTTGACAAGACAAAGATTGAGGGAGTCTTTGCAAAATTACCAATACCGAACAATAGAAAACATCCGGTAACGGTTTAAAGGTAACTTTCCAACGTCAACAGGGAGGCTTGGGATAGGCAAAATTCTAAAAGCTCATATGGATAATGTGATACTAGCATGGTGTATAGAATCTAAAACTTTTTATCATCTTAGGGGTGGCTAAGGAGTATATTTCACACCCATAACTAATTTTTGCAAAGATCAAGGTCTTGCATAATTCTAAAAGAATTTTGCAGTCTGCCCCTAACGATGTATGGGACAAACAGTTTTAAAAGATTCAGAGCCTAAGTAAGCCTACAATTAAATATCAACCCTAGAAATGAAGCTTCACTAACACATGGAATCCGTTGACCTTCAATATATAAATCAGGGTCTGGATGTACTCTCCGATTACGGCAGAAATGGACAACAACAGCTTTACTTGTCGATAACTAAAATCCATTCATATAGGCCAACTGGATAATTTTATCAATTGGAAGTTAGAATTTTCTCTCAACCATTGCCATTTTAGCTTCAGCAAATGATATGGGAAGATCATCCATAAATAATGTTGAGAGAATATCTTGGGGAATGACTGAGGATATCCATTTAAATGCTAGTGCAAATAGGATTACACCCAGCACATTACCCTGGGGAACACCTTCTTCTTGATATTTCATCTCTGATAGAGCTTCCCCAGACTTTCACTTGAAAAACTATATGTGAAAGAAATGATTGAATAAACAGTAGTAGCTCTCTTCTTAATCTCAATTCATGAATGGTTTTAAGCATACCCTATCTCTATGCAGTATCATATGCCTTTTCAAAGTATAAAAGTACTGTCACATGGTGCTGCTTGGAACCCAATTCTTCACAAATAGAGGACTGAAGTCCTGACAACACATCAGTTGTTGAGTGCATTTTTCTAAATCCACTCTGGATAAGAGATAAAATACCTCTATTTTCCAGGTACCACATCAGTCTTGCATTGACCATCTTCATGATCTTACATAAGCCAGATGGTAATGCAATTGGTGCTAAAAACTTATACTTACCCGGTTTTGGAAAGGATAAACTAATGGTTAGTTACCAAACACATGGATAACTATGATCATGCCATGTTCTATTAATAATGCTTAAAATTAATATCTTGATATTAACAGGTACATGTTTAATCATTGCATATGGAATTCCATCGGGTCTAGGGGCTGTATCATTACAAAAGTGCAGAATCGAATTCTCTTTCAGTAAAACGATAATTGTATGGCTCCTTCCTTCCTGTTGTGAAATTTGAAATTTTCTTTTTTTCACTGTTACTATACTGGTGACCAGGGGCTACTACACACTTGCATGATATATTTGAGAAGTGATCAGCCGGAGCATTGCTAACCTCAGTTGCTCCACTCACATAATGACCATTCACCTTCAATACTGGTGGTTAATTTTGGGTGAATTTGCTGGCTATATTTTTTACTTTACTTCGAACAGAAGATGGTGGTGTTCTTCTGTTAATGGAGGAAATAAAAGACACCCATGACTGGCACGTAGCTTTCTCCATGGCACAACTGAATTGTGCTCTACATTTCTTGTGTATAATTGAATTTTCCTGGGTACGGGATCTGCTCAATCTTGTTAGAGATCTTCTTGTGGCTCTCTGCTAGGCAGTTGGTTCTGAAGATCCCCAAGGGACTGCTTGTCGTTCAAATAACCCTGTTGTTTTAGGAAATAAATTTTCTACTGCTGCATGGATATTTCCATTCAGTAAGTCTATGGCATCATTAATATTTTCAAATTGTTCTGCATCCCCTTCAATTTCCCTTAGCTCACAAAATTTATCCTGGTCCGCCTTGCCAAGATTTCATTGTTGCGATTTCTGAAAGGGTAGACCATTGTTGGTATTTATAATGATTGATGCATGATTACTAGCATACCAATCATCTAATGTTCTCCAGTCGAGATCGAGAAGGCAAATAGAGCTTACGATTGATAGGTCAAAAAATGTCAAGGTACCGGTCAGGACATGAAAATGTGTGGTCTCACCTCTATTCAGGAGTCCTACATCTTCATTGTCCACAAATGATGATATGATATTTCCCCTCGTGTTTGCTAAAACATCACCCCACAAAGGATGTCTACCATTCAAATCTCCAATTAAAAGAAAAGGTTGAGGGAGTTGTTGAATCACCTCTATCAAGTTATATAAAATGTTAACATTTGGAGGCAAGTACAGAGAACAAATTGTATATTTTCTCCCTATATTAATATGTACAACTACTGCCTGCAGAGGTATACGAATAGACAGAGATATTTGGGGAACATCTCGACTAACGTATATGGGACTTAAGTTATGGCTCCCTACTTAGGGATCATTGGTGTCCTGTAACTAATATATTTGCTAGGACAAGGAGTATTAGAATCAAGTTTGCTCTTCTGTACAAATATAATTATGAGGGAGTGCTCTTAAATAAGAAGCTTGAATTCTTCATATCTGGCCCTTAAAACCTGAATATTGCATTGCAAGATGGAGGGAAGACCTATGGTTTACATTCTGGTAGACCCCTTGGATAAAGTCTTCCCATTAGCCGTTTTCTTTTTTTAACACTAACTCCAGGTCTTGATATATTGGGTTTTGTATTCATCATATTTTTTTTTTTTTTTTAAATGATAAGCGGGATGGTAAACCTCAACTTGAATTTCCGATTTATTTAGATTAACTTCCAGTTGATCATAAACATCAATAGACAAAGCATCATATTCATTTGACGTCATAATTTTGATGTTTCTTATGGAAGGGGGCGAGAGAGATACAAGTCTCTCTCTTTTCCGATTAAAAGGTGGTGAGCTCTTAGTTTTTTATACCTTCCCAACTACAGGTGCACCTAGTATATTGGTTTCAGGTGGAATCTTCATCAAATCAGTAAACGACATGGCCTAAGTGGTTTTAGTGATATTACTGGTAATGGGGGATGAAGAGGGTGATATATTCACCTTGTCATGCAGTACTTTATCCCTAGAAGTTTTATTTCTTTTCTTAGAATAACTGGCAGTGCTAGGTAGGTTTCATGTATCCTGTGGTAAATTTACTTTTGATTTCAAGGCCTTTGCATAGCTAGTTGATTTAGTGATCAGTCTTTTTGCATGTCACACACTTATGTGTTCTAGACTTGATTTGTTTGGGGAAGCTTCCCCTAACTTATACAGTAAGCATCACTGCTTCTCTGTTAGTTAGACATATTGCAGACTGCGTCGAGAAATTGGCATGGATGAAATAACTATTTTTCCCAAAACGAGATATATCACCAGGTGCAATGATTCCTTCTTTTTTTTTCTGAATCAACTTACATATTTTAAAATAATCCCCTAATATCTGTTTAGGTTCAGCTACAAGCCATATTGGGGGTTTTTGCTTTCTCTATGAGGGCATAGGTACATTTATTTCTTTTTCAAACCAATCAGCCGGTTGGTATACATACAATTCCTTTGGGACCTTATCACAAAGAGCTTCTATGATGATTAAGTTGTTAAACCCTTCGTCATGGCTATCAAAAGATATCAAATGATCTATATATATATATATATATATATATATATATATATATATA
>NW_027172287.1:10000-12500 GCF_036898095.1 Palaemon carinicauda | reverse complement strand
CCTTTCCTCACTGGGATACCTCCCCTATTGGAGTCCTGTCTTATAGCATTCTGCTTATCCATCTAAGGTTGTAGCATACCTGGAAATAATGAGGATATTATTAGGTATAGTGGTTGGTCAAGGTTATTATCAAATACCTTGTTGTTGGAATAAAACATTATAAAAAAACATAAAAAGTATTAATAACCTTTTTTAGGTAAATTGATTAACCAAGGTCATCATCGAATATCTTGTTGTTTGAATTAAACATTATACAAAGACATAAAAAGTCTTAATAACCTTGTTAGGTAAATTGATTACCCAAGGTTACCACCAAATACCTTGTTGTTTGAATTAAACATTATCAAAAAGACATAAAAAGTATTAATAGCCATGTTAGGTAAATTTATTGACCAAGTCGATTATTATAAAAAAAGAAATAAGAAAACTCTTTGCAAGAGTAACATAATTTAACTAGTTATTTTAATTGAATAATATAAAAATAACAAGTCATTCCAGTATTCAACAAAGAGACCTAACATTTCGAATTGAACATAGAAAATATATTTACGTTCGTCACATTAAACCTGTGATGTTCCTATATCTGTAGGGTTGATAAACTGAAACTGTATGAGAGTAAATATCACCAGAGCCCAGGCACTCCATGCAGGAGGTACAATTACAGCGGTAATTGAGATATGAAGGTGTAGGAATTCATTTTCGGGTATCTATCATTTGGAAATATAGTTTTCCATTAGCTTTGACAAGCACCATTATCACCGTAAATGATCGAAGGCATCAGATGATACGTGAACCCGACTCTCTCTCTCTCTCTCTCTCTCTCTCTCTCTCTCTCTCTCTCTCTCTCTCTCTCTCTCTCTCTCTATTATTATTATTATTATTATTATTATTATTATTATTGTTGTTTTTATCATTATTGATATTGTTATTATTATTACTTACTAATCCACAACTGTAGTTGGAAGAGCAAGATGCTGCAAGCCCAAGAGATTAAAAAAAGAAAATTGCCCAGTGAGAAAATGAATCGAGGAAACTGATACAAAGGCGTCCCTGATACTCTCAGGCCAAATAACTCTAACCCAAGATAATGGAATAATATGTATATGCAATGCTACATTATATTTGTAAATTAGATTTCCCTTTATAACTAAGAAATCGAAAATCGAATGGTATTCCTTTTATGGTACAAAATATTGAGCAACTAATAACCTGAAGACAACAAAAGGAAAACTGATGAAAAATCCAAAAAAGGGACATCTCTCTTTGGAAGAGGGACGTTGGACCAATAGCAAATCAATTCTTCATTCATTTTTACTGATTATGAAAACCTGGATATTGGTCATCTAGAAACCGGAGCTCTGAAATTATAATCCTTGATTTTAGGTTTTTCTTTGGTTGGAATTAATCATACATTTGTAGCTCTTAAAATATAGACCTCTTGATATCATTAGTTTCAAAGGGATGCTTTGTCAAAGGAATCCTCGATGATGCTCTTATATAAAATCTCTCTCTCTCTCTCTCTCTCTCTCTCTCTCTCTCTCTCTCTCTCTCTCTCTCTCTCTCTCTCTCAACATTTGTTATTATCTCATATAATACATTCTGGTGAAAGGATGTGCACAAAGTAAATGTATTTAGGACAAATTTATTAGCGATACAGTTATAATTCACGTTATCAGGAGTTATAGTCCTTTCCTTGCAATTCATATGTTACATTAGATTTTAATCATGATTACTGTTCATTAATTATGTTTTCACCTTTGAACGTGGCCACTTTACAGGAAGTGATGTTTGATGGCATTTTTCAAATTTAGCTTATAAACCTTGTAGTTAGGAGGATGGGCAAAGCACCATCCACTGGTTGAGATAAAACCCCGAGTGTGTTACCTGTTTCCTTATTTCCTTTCCTCATTGAGCTATATTACCCTTTTGGATCCTTGAGCTTATAGCATCCCGTTTTTTTTCAACTAGGAACAAGGGTGGTAGCTTAGATAATAATAATAATAATAATAATAATAATAATAATAATAATAATAATAATAATAATAATAATAATAATAATAATAACAATAATAATAATAATAATATGGGCTCTCCCCTCGGTGTGCCCTTTGCTAACTTTTATATGGGAGTTTTTGAAGAGAGGCTTTTTTTTCTCTTATACCTCGTTCATACGTGTACGTGAGATACATAGATAACACTTTTGTCGTGGCCCCTGTAGATGTTTGAGGAATGCAGTTCCCTGAGGTTTACCGTCGAGCATATCATCGATGGACCGCTGCCCTTTCTGGATGTACTCATCTCTCCTAACCCTGCCGGATTCGATACCAGTGTTTACATTAAGCCCACTAACCTCTAGAAACAGTGAATGACCTGCTAGGTACAGTTGCCTCAAAGTATTCCTTTACCCCTTACGCTTATGTTTTATGAAAATAGTATGGTAACACCGCAATGAAAGCCTATTTGTCTTGTAACGACGGACGTGAATGGTCGAGCTATTGGT
>NW_027172287.1:0-5000 GCF_036898095.1 Palaemon carinicauda | reverse complement strand
AACAATCAAATCAATTTGAAGTAATAATATCTGTTATAATAATCTGTATTTTTGACAAAGGTAATAACTATTCTTTAACAAGTTACCAATTCATATGTACATTAAATTTTTGGGGGGCGGTATCTCATAATCATTTGCTAGCTATATACCATACATAGATCTGTATTTTTCATGCATTTTTATTTATTAAAAGAATCTATATCAACTTCGAATTCTCGTCTAGAATTTTTTTCTCTTTTTGCTAATTCCGTTTTTTTTCAGAAGTTTTCGGAAAAAATCTGTGCCTTAATATCATTATGTTGGGGGTTTTATTATAATCTGCAACATATCTTTATTGTATAGTGTTTATGCGTTTATGCACTGGACGTCTGTATTCATGTTGATATTT
The DNA here is from genome assembly GCF_036898095.1 of Palaemon carinicauda. Lineage (NCBI taxonomy): Eukaryota > Metazoa > Arthropoda > Malacostraca > Decapoda > Palaemonidae > Palaemon > Palaemon carinicauda. Next base: position 4,612 of record NW_027172287.1, on the reverse strand, counting down.
TGATAGGATGGCAGGGAATCGTAGTGATAGAAAAAAAAGTAAAGTTAACATGACGCCACTTGGGAATCCCAGTCACCCCACCCCCGGACCGAGTAACCCCACTCCCAGTAACCTCAATCCCGTTTTAACTTTAGTAAGTGCACGTTCAGCTATCCTTCCTTTTCAAGGTTGGGTCAATGGGTTCTTACCTCAGATTGTCGAATCATGGATATCAATATCATCAGTAGACGCTCATTTAAACGCAAAACATATCACAGACCCATCTGTACAATTACAAGAAGCTAAAACGTTTATAGACTTTGCTCAAGGAGATGCAAGCGCGTATCATAGGGGAGTTTCTTTTCAAGAGGCAGTACATGGGACGATTTTAAAGTTAGGCTACGTACATCTATGTTGGGGAAGAGGTGTTAGATGTAGTTTTGATATTAAGAAATACACTTAATCAAGCCTCTATGACTCACCTTAATGTTGTAGAACGAGCGGCTCTCATTGCCGATAGGATTATTACGAACAGGATAGTATTGTCCAGGGAGATCTGAATGTAAAGGATTGTCAGAGTTATGAAAAATCTTATGCAACATGAATAATGAACTAATTGAACGACGAAGCTGAAGATTAATATCTAGATCAGGAATGAGAAATTTAATATATCGTAAGTTTCTGTCCAACAAATTAAGATGAAAATCCGCAGCTGAACACCAGACAAGAGAACAATACTCAAAACAAGGTAGAATTAAAGAATTAAAACTGTTGTGAAATAAAAGAAATTTCAGGGTTGGCATGGAAATGTGTCGAATTTTAGTAAATAATAAGAGGTGAAATACTAATCAAATTAATCTAGTATTGTGAAGTATATTTGGTTCTTTTTAAATTAAATAAATGATTAATAAATAAATAGATCAAATATTATAAATAAAAGTATAAATAATTAGTATATTTGAGAGATGCCGCAAATTAAAGTACTAGTAGAGTTGTACGGTCGTAAATAATAGATTGTTACCGTTTAGCTCTTCCGAAAAACTAGTTCAATAGTGTGCGGAAGGGCGGAAAACTTAAAATGGGGAGAGTATTTTTCGGATTTCCTTCCGGTTCAGTAGTACTAAAACTTCCGCCAGACAAACAGTGCTCTCTCTAAAAATTAAGTGATTTAAAGTACAAGAAGGAACCAACTTCATCAATTCCAAGGAGCCACCAATTTGGAAAGTGCTAAGTCGCTAAGTATATTTTCTGTTTTTGTTAACATGTAATTGTGAATAGAAACTATGCGTCTTTGAAACTTTAGCTCAAACTGGTTGGTTTCTGAAGTTTGGTTCTTAAATAGGTTCCTTTGGTTAATTACCTGTATATTTTCTTTTAAAGCACTTCTTCAGAATAGATTAATCACCCAAAATCTAAAAAGACTTTCTCAATAAGCCTACTTTTTGTGCAATTGAAGAAGACACAGACCTAATGTGTTTCTCAAAAGTATATTTGCTTTCAACAATCACACCTATAACTTTAAGTCATACAAATTGAAAGAAACAATATCAATACTGAGATCCGGATGTTGAGGAGCCACCGCCCTTGACCTACTTACAATTATGCTTTGATTTTTGTTAGGATTCAACTTCTTACCCCATAATTTGCATCATGCACTAATTTTAGCTAAATCTCTATTAAGGGATTCACCAACCCTAGATGTATATTTAGGGGATGGAATTGATGCAAAGAGAGTAGCATTATCTGCATATGCAACAAGCTTGTTTTCTAGGCCAAACCACACGTCATGTGTATATAGTATGAAAAGTAATGAGCTAAGAACACTACCCTGATGAACCCCGGATATCACATTCCTATACTCACTATGGTGCCCATCAGCAACAACTCTTTGAGATCTATTACTTAAAAAATCAATAATAATGCTAAGAAACGACTCGTCCACTCCCAACTGTTTGAGTTTGAAAACAAGGGCCTCATGATTAACACGGTTAAAGGCAGCACTAAAATTAAGGCTAATCATACGAACTTCCTGATAACAATCAAGGGATTTCTGTACAGCATTGGAGATTGTAAGAAGGGCATCAAATGTTCCAAGGCCTTTTCGAAAACCAAATTGCAAATTAGAGAATAAATAATTACCTTCAGCAAACCTATTAAGACGTTTTGCCAGAAGACGTTAAAAAACCTCAGATAATATGGGAGTTATGGAAATTGGGCGGTAATCAGTGGGAATTGAGCTACCACAAACACACTTATATAGAGGAGTAACATTAACAATTCTTCAACAAGTGCTAAAAGCTCCTCTTTTTGTTAACTTGCGCAAAATAACAGATAACTTTGGAGCTAAGAAATCTTCTGTCTTTATAAGAAACAATGGAAAAATATCACTCTGGTCTACACCTCAGTAAGCATCAAGGTCCATCAGCAGAGCTTTAATTTCACGATATCGAAAAGCTAAACTAGTTAGTTTAGCCTTAGGAAAATAGGAATGAGAAAGTTCAAGTTTTTCATAACCTCAGCCAAAAGGGTTGCCTTTTCCTTGGGCAGTGAGTGACTGAGCCATCTGGTTTAAGTAAAGGAGGAACTGTTGCATCAACACCAAAGAGTACAGATTTAAGGGTACACCACCATTTATGTTCTTGAGTTGTAGCAAAAAGGGTTTGTATTATGGTTAAATTTTATTTCTTTTCAGTAAAGGCATAAACTCTCTGAGCAAAAGCTCGAAGCTGAGTATAGTTATTCCAGGTCAAATCTGATCTGTTACCCTTCCAAAGATTATAGGCCTCCTGCTTCTCCAAATAAGCACATATACAATCATCATTGGACCACGGTTTGTCTTTCACTCGGTACCTTATCACACGAGAAGGGATACGACCATCAATTATGTTGGCTAGATTCTTATTCAAAGGGACAACAGGATCTACACCACTATATAATTTTGACCAATTCAAGCACAAACGATCATGCAAAATCCCATTCCAGTCTGCTTGGGATTTCATATAAATTTAAAAAAAAAGTATGATATATCAGAGACAGGCGGCTCAGTCTTCACTATCAATGAAATCAAGGCATGATCAGATGTCCCGACTGGATAACCAACTTCACTAGTTATAACGCCAGGGGAGTCAGTGTATACGAGGTCCAAGCAATTGCCCGACTTGTGAGTAGCTTCATTTATGATTTGCTCACAGCCTGATTCAGAGGCAAATACTACAGCTCCTAAGCCATGGTGATCGGTAGGTGAGATAGAACTTAACCACTCCCTATGGTGAGCATTAAAATCACCAACAGAGACAAAAGAAGCCTTTCTATCATCTTTTTGTATCTTGGTCATAAGAGTAAGAAGACAATTGAAGATAGGATCATCCATATCTGGATTCCAGTAGATCGAACACAAATAAAAGTTGTTATGCCTCCCACAAACTTTTATTACCTGAATCTCATGACATCCACATTGATAGCAGGACTTATGAGAAGCAGGGTACTCAGTGCTAATTTACACCGCCATTCCACTGGCCCTAGGGATGGCATCACGTTTCAACATTATTGGCTTCTTAAAACCAGTTATAAGGAGATCAGATGAGTGCCTCATAGTAGAAACCAAAGTTTCTGAGCACAAAAGAATATCATACTGTTTGGACGCAACTGTAAGGTCTTGAATATTTGCATGAAGACTACGAATGTTACAATACAGAAGACGACATTGACGAAATCTAGGAGGTACTGGTCCTGGATTTCACTCAGTGTCTCCAGACAGCATGAGAATTAATAGAAATGAAAAATAAAAAAAAGACATCATACTTGATAACTAGATTAACAAGAATTATAACAAAAACAATATGTATAGAATTATAAATGAATTGATTGATGAAACCCATAGACTATAGTAAAAAAATCAGGATAGTCACTTCAACTGAAAGGAGGACAGTATGGATGGTTTTGAGAAGAAAACGAACCAGAAAAGAAAATGACGACCTCTTGATAAACCACCAGGCATCCAGGGCCCTTCTATTAAGCCTGCCCAAAACACCATTTCAAAAAAAAACAAGAGGAAGAAAAAAAAATATGATAGGAAAGTGTGCCTGAATGTACCCTCAAGCAAGAGAACTCTAACTCAAGACAGTAGAAGCCCATGGTACAGAGGCTATGGCACTGCCCACGACTAGAGAACAATGGTTTAATTTTGGAGTGTCCTTCGCCTAGAGGAGCTGCTTGCCATAGCTGAAGAGTCTCTTCTAACCTTACCAAGAGGAAAGTACACTGAACAATTGCAGTACAGTAATTAACCATCTGGGGTGAAGAAATTTTTAGTATCTCAATGTTGTCAGGTGTATGAGGAAAGATGAGAACATGTAAATAATAGGCCAGAATATTTTGTGTATGTGTAGGCAAAGAAAAAATAAACCGTAACCAGACAGAAGGATACAATGCATTACTGTATAGCTAGTCAAAGGATGAAATAACTCTCTAGTAGTAGTATCTCGATGGGCGACTGGTGCCCTGGCCAACATAGAACCTATATATATATATATATATATATATATATATATATATATATATATATATATATATATATATATATATATATATATATATATATGTATATATATATATATATATATATTTATGTGTA
>NW_027172286.1:57500-73015 GCF_036898095.1 Palaemon carinicauda | reverse complement strand
GGAGCGAGGGGCAGGGCCAGAGAAGACTTCGGCAGGACGTCCCGATGTGTGTACCTCAAGAGGCTCGACCTCCAGGTATTGACCTTCGGCACCTCGGGTTCAGGAATCCCATGAGTCCTCCTGATGCGGGCTACCACCTTCCTGTATGCGGAGTCCTCCGACGGGGAAGCCTCGCCTCCGTCGATCGAGGTATCGGCTTGGTTGGGGGGATCCGTGCTTGGGAGGTAGACTGGCCTCTCCCTACCAGGTCCCAGGGAGGCCCTCCCGCAACCGTAGGGCGCACCGTACCCGGTCGGGTCTCGCCGTGTGGCGGGTGCCACCGACCCAGGGAGGCCTTTCGACTGGGCCAAGGCTCTGGACGCGGAGGACACGGTCCCGGTGGGAAGACCCGAACCCGGCAACCGGTCCCTCCCGCTCGATGTCCGACCCGGTTGGGCTGGTTCGGTCGGGCTGTCCTCTCGGAAGCGCGCTTCCTCCCGACGGGTGGGGTGAACCGAAGGCCTCGAGGACTTGTGCCTGATCGAGAGGTCCTTCTTGCGTGGCCGGTCGAGCGGTTCCAAGTTGTATGTAGGCAGTGACAACTTGGAGGCTCGATCACTGGACCGAGAGTCTGGCGAGCGGTGCTTCTTGGAGTCTCCTGGGGGCACGTAAAACCATTCTCCGCCGCCGGGAGAGACTTCCCTCTTGTACCTACGGGAGTGAGAGCGTGGGCGCCTCCTACCGTGCCGCGACCTCGACCTAGAGCGAGAACGATCGCTATCGGTCCGCGCTCTCTTACGATGCCGCCTTTCCCTGCGTTCTCCCTCGGAGGATGAGCCTTCTTCCGAAGAGTCCGAGGGCGCCACGTTCTTCCCGTGACGACTGCTAGAGTGATGCGCAGGGGAGGCCCTTCGCCGCCGATCGTCCGAGACCGGGCGCTGGAGAAAGTCCTCGGGAACTGCCGTGGATACCGAGGGTACTGAGACCACTCCGCCCCTACTAGAAGGCCATGGACCCAGGGATACATCCATCCTCAGCGGAGACCTCCCTGGAGTCTTCGGTAATTTCCAACCGAAGGAGTCGCTACTCGGTCGACGAATTCTCGAGTGGTTCTCTTCTGGCGGGGGGAAACCCGACGCACCGGCCCACGAGGGCGGGGGGGAGACCGAGACCGCCACACTGTCCCATACCGGGTCATCCGAGGAAACGTGCTCCCCTGCCACGTGGCCCGATCCGCCCGAAACACTCGCGGCCCTTCCGTTTACTCCCGAGGGGCCAGCCCTTGGTTCCTCCGTCACACTGGGTTCACTTGGGAGGACACTATGGGTCACAATTACACTGTGGGCTTGCTGGGCACTCCTCTGCGAAGGAGACGGAGAGGCCGAGGCTTCGTCGGACCGATCACTGACCGACTGTAAGGAAGTCACGCTATTCACTTTCTTTGGGGAACGCTTAGATGACTTCTTTTTCTTAGTACCAAAACGTACCCACTGAATTCCGTCCCAATTCACGCACTCGGGACATGTGTCCGAGGAGGAACAAACTTTACCCCTACACGTGGAACAAAGAGAATGCGGGTCCACCTCTGGTTTAGAGAGGAAAGCCCCACACGACTTTCCTGCTCTAGGACCAGGACAACGACGCACGTTCTCCATCGTTCGCACACGAGTTACAGAAAAGTCTGGATAACACAAGGGAAACGGACTGAGGACACTTTTGCGAAAACGCACTATCGCAGAAAAAACACAAGTCCGTAAACTGGGAACACGTGGGAACACAACGCGCTGATCGAAAGATTTAAAACGAGAGAGTGAGATGCTACGGATCTCACGACCAAGAACTTAATGAGGTCCCGACCCGGGAAAAGCAGTGACCTGCTCTAATCCGGGCCGAAGGAATTATCCTGGCGGCGGGGGGTAGTAACTATCGGGAGCGAGATAGGGGGGGTAGCGCGGGAAATCTTGGTCGAATTTGAGAGAGAGGTCAAGGACCCCCCCAAAGAGGTAATTCGAGGTAAAGTATTCGTGTCGGAACAAATATATATATATATAAATACGTATACCATATATATACATACATGTGTGTATACATGGCAGGAAGCCTAGTGTATACACGGGTAGAACTCTGTGATCGAAAGGCTTAGTCTGCGATATTCGAAAACAACCTGGGTCTATTGGCCTCGGGCTATAGAGCCATTGTCTTGCCAATTGTACTAAGAGGCCCAACCTTAGTTTCGAATATCACAGACGGACATTCCACGACTTTAACACACTCTCTCTCTCTCTCTCTCTCTCTCTCCGTAATGAATATGATGTTCCAAACGCTTACGATAAACAAATTTTAAGATTTAAGAAGATAACATTATTTTGGAACAATTTGTCCGTCCATTTATGAAATACATGTTAATCGATGCTAGCAATCGTATCTGATAATATCAGTTATATGAGAGAGAGAGAGAGAGAGAGAGAGATTTGTCCCAACTAATATATACGATAAACGCATATTGTATATCCATACATATACACACAACAATAAATGCAAGTTTCTAGCCCACTGGAGAGAGAGAGAGAGAGAGAGAGAGAGAGAGAGAGAGAGAGAGAGAAAGAGAACGAAGTCAAAAGCTGGTAGGAGAGGAGAGAGACGTCAATGTTTACAGGTTCAGTTATAGGCCTATACGAAAACAAGGTGTCCCATTGTTCCTTCCTCCTCGCCCTTGACCTCTTCTCACAAACATCCTTCGATGCTCTACCCTTGGAAGGACACTAGCCCTCTATCCTATTTTGTTTTCGTATATCACAGGTGGACACAAAAAGATATTAACGCCTTTTTTAGTAGAAAATTCTACTATGTATACATAAGTCTCCCTTTATGTATATACACGCGCATAAAATATGTAAAAATAGTATATACATTTTAAAATGGAGATTACAATCAAGTTAGGCCTATAACTCAAAATTGAGTCTCTAATATAATCGGAAATCCTAGAAACATTTCATGATATACAAAGTTTCCATTTTTACAAGAACACTATGTTCCCTTTATGATTTTAAACCGCATATATCAATTAAAGTTTCACGATTAAATCTCTGCTTAGGTTACAAACTTTGAAAATATCGTATCTAAAAGCTTATAGACCTATAAAATGAATCTGTCAAGACATATAAAAACATCTATCCTTATTCACTTACCCTGGCTGTAGGTTTTCAGCATAACAGGAACCACATTTATTTTTACAGAGGCCCGAACACGACTATCCCTCAACACTGAACGACAAATACTGACAGACTCGGTGACGGTGAGTCACTCCGACTCACTCGGTCACAGTCTCGGTGGCGCAACTGCACATGCGCTGTTAAAGCGCAACTCCATACTCCACCCTCACCTCCACCTCGCACCTCCATCCACTCCACCACCCAGCCAGGTTCCCTCCCCCCGACCCAACCACCTTCAATTGGCTCTAAGCAAAAACATTTTTTTTCTCACTTAATTTTTCTAATTCTCTTACTCTGCTACGCGCGCTTAGCGTTTCTATATATTTCTTTACAAAATTTTTTTTTTACATTATTCCTCGCTTTCCTTTCGATGGTCTTCTCAAAAATGCACAAACATGACTGAATATATATATATATATATATATATATATATATATATATATATATATATATATATATATATATATATATATACTCTAACAGGTCCCTTCATTTCTATAAATGGATTCATAATTATAAAGGTTTCTTCTGCTTCCTCGTGAGCTACATCATTACTACGAATTTCATTAGAGAGAGAGAGAGAGAGAGAGAGAGAGAGAGAGAGAGAGAGAGAGAGAGAGAGAGAGAGAGAGAGAGTTGGTTTCCAAATTGCAAAAGTAAATGACGTAATAAAAATCTATATAAATGATATTTCAAATGTGTTGCTGATTTGGAAACCAACTCTCTCACTCTCTCTCTCTCTCTCTCTAACATTACACCCTTTAAAATACATTTGGATAACAGCATCCTTACATCCACCCAAAAGGTTTCTGGCATAAGGCCTCCTTAATCGATAAAAAATCCCATCTGTTGTCCAATAAATCCGATTATTGGAGCATAAATCCCATTAATCTAACAATAAATCCCCTTATATAAAGATAATTGTCATTGAGACAGAGAGAGAGAGAGAGAGAGAGAGAGAGAGAGAGAGAGAGAGAGAGAGAGAGAGAGATAACGTAAATTGAATGGTTTTAAAGATGGAAACAAAAAAAATGTTATAAGGAAAAAATATGAAAAATGGGACCCAGACGTTGAGAGAGAGAGAGAGAGAGAGAGAGAGAGAGAGAGAGAGAGAGAGAGAGAGAGAGAGAGAGACAGAGAACGTAAATTGAATGGTTTTAATGATGGAAACAAAAAAAAATGTTATAAGGAAAAAATAAAAAATGGGACCCAGACGTAGAGAGAGAGAGAGAGAGAGAGAGAGAGAGAGAGAGAGAACGTAAATTGAATGGTTTTAATGATGGAAACAAAAAAAATGTTATAAGGAAAAAATAAAAAATGGGACCCAGACGTAGAGAGAGAGAGAGAGAGAGAGAGAGAGAGAGAGAGAGAGAGTAGCTTTACATGACTACAAAGTTTGGTCGAAATCGGTACACTAGTTTTCGTGTTGAGTTGCTCAGAAGAAAAAAAAAACAGATGAATCTGGACCAAAATGCCATAAGGCATTGGGGCCTGGGAGACCATTCAGTGCTCGTGTCCAGCAGGGGGAAACCACTGCATTGGTAATACGGTGAAAGGTGTTGGACAGCAAAATGGAAGAATGAATATAGAAGGATAAACGTTAAAGGTGTCTAGTTTCAGTTCGTTTTTAAGGTTTAAAGGCTGCTCATGAATGCCAGAGGCAAGGGACAGTGACACTGCTCTATCAAGCAGGACAATGCCCTAGAGAATGAACATACACAATCATCAGCACCCAAGCCCCCTTTCCACCCAATCTAGGACCAAGGAGGGCCAGGCTATGGCTGCTGATGACCCAGCAAAAGGACCTATATGCTCCCCTAAACCCTCCTCCTTAGCTCACAAGGATGGTATGGTTGCAGCCACCAAAGGAACTAACAAGTTGGATCAGGACTCGAACGCCCTCTGGCAATCACCAGGCAGAGACCTTACCAATCAGGCCACAACCACCATCAGAATAGATGCTCACCAGAACGTCAGCTGGGGAGGCCCAACCGCACCCCACACCACTGAGGGTCCCGAGCTGGGATCGATCTGCTGTCATGCAAATGCAAGGCGAACACATTACCAATGTATTAGCCAGGAGGATATGGACAGAAAGGAAGGAACAAATGGCGTTTACTAGTGCCTACAGTACACCGCTAGCGAGGTACAGGTCGCACTAGCCCCCAACCGGAACAGATACCCGACAGACAGACAGACAAATTGAACATCAGATCCTATATGGAGGAATATAATGGAATCAGCGCTAAGATGCAACCCTATAAACTTTGTCATATTGCAATACGAAGCTAAAAATGAGAAGGTGGACAGCAAAGGAGAGAAGAGACTAGAAGGCTAAAAAGTGGGTGAAGGAAAGCAAAGCATAGACCTTCAAGTAATGCCTACAGTACACCGCGCATGATTCACTGAGAGCAGTAACACAAACAATGAAAACTAATGCTTAAAACGAGAGACAAATCATACAATTAAATTTCCCAATCCTCATTATTGTTACTAGTGTATGCGACCTGTCAATTATGACGGCTAAATATTTAGCTAGATATGCACACAAACACGCATGCGCACCCCAAATCACCACGGTATGACTATTCCCTCTCACCCTATATATATATATATATATATATACAAGATACTTGCCCTTCATTATATAGCAATTATTATTATTATTATTATTATTATTATCATTACTATTAATAGTATTCCCTTTCAGTGAAGTTGATAATAAAAAATACCTTGATTCTAAAAAATGATACATTATTATTATTATTATCATTATTATTATTATTATTATTATTATCAAAGTATTAAAATATTCAAAATAATTAAATGAATAAAATGCGCTAGTCCCATCATCAACAAAAACCATCACAAACAAAACTCATTGATTCCTGTGAATGAGACCGAAGGCTAGAGGAAAGTAGGAATGGTAGGAATGGTGGGAACTGAGACGAAGGTGGGAATGGTGAAAGAAAGGTGGGAATGATGAGAGAAAGATGGGAAGGGTGAGAGAATCATGATAATAAACGGGGGAAATGGAGGGACTGTGTAAAAGATTAGTTAGATGTGAGTTTAGTGAATATGTTGTTAGAAGTACTTATTAAACGCTTTATATGATTGGAGTTATAATGAAACAGTATGGCATTGGGGTGTAGGTAGGGAGGGGGTGGCGGGATGATAAAGCCAGTAACCCCTCCCACCCCTATAGTTTAATTTATTGCTTATTCGTACATTCTTCTTAATAAGGACACTCCAAAATCAAAACCATTGTTCTCTAGTCTTGGGCAGTGTCAAAAAATCTGTACCATGGTCTTCCACTGCCTTGTGTTAGAGTTCTCTTGCTTGAGGGTACACTCGGGCACACTATTCCATCTAATTTCTCTTCCCTTGTTTTGTTAAAATTTTTGTAGTTTATATTTATTTTAATGTTACTGTTCTTAAAATATTTGATTTTTCCTTGTTTCCTTTCCTCACTGGGCTATTTTCCCTATTTTCACTTGATGATGATGATGATGGATATATATAATTAAATATATATATATATATATATATATATATATATGTTTATTTCACCCCTCATGTACACTAAAAGAACGGTAATATAATAGAAATAATAATTAGTAATTGATAATAATAAATTAGTGGTTATTAATAATAATAACTACTAATAATAATAACAATAATGATAATGATAATAATAATAATCATGATAATCATCAGCATCATCATTAATCAATAATAATAATAATAATAATAATAATAACCATAATAATAATAATAATAAGTTTCTTTAACCAAAGGCTTAAAACAGAAAGACAATTTCAGCTAGACTATGAAAATACTAAGAGCATTCCTGTACGAAACAAGCTGACGCCACTAGTGTATGCCACCCGTCAAATATAACTGCTACATATTAAGATAGATACCCACAGAAACGTGCACACACATCCAACCCTATCTAGCCGCTTCCCTCTTTCCTTACGACCACACGGCAGTTTGGGTAATTTGTGGGAGATTGTTTTTTCCAAGTGGTTGCTGTTCAGCGTGATGAATTATATATATATATATATATATATACATATATATATATATAATATATATAGAGAGAGAGAGAGAGAGAGAGAGAGAGAGATATATATATAAATATATATATACATAGAGTATATAGATACTGTATATATACATAAATATATATACATATATATATAGATATATATATAGATATATATATATATTTATATATATATATATATAAATATATATAAACATATATAGAGTATATATATACAGTATATATATATATATATATATATATCCAGACACTTTCTCTTTATCATATAGGGGAGAAATATAATGAAGCCTTAGAACATAAGCCAGTTACAACTCAAGAGAGCTATGGATAGAATAATGATGGGAATAACAATAAAACAGAAAAAGAGTAACATGGATACGAAAGCAAACTAACCTAGAGGATATTCTAACATAAAGGAAGAAAAAGAAATGGACATGGGCAGGACATATAATGAGAATGACAGAAAATAGATGGGTATTAAGAATAACAGAACGGGTCAATAGAGATTGCAAAAGAAGCAGGGGAAGGAAGAGAGAAGACGATGGATCTAGGTTCCATCAATTAGTTCTTTTAGAGATGATTTCCATCTTGGATATCGATGTAATATTGGAGTATTGGGTCCTGAGTTCTGTGGGGCATCATGTTGTTGTTTTTATTAGATGTTAATCGTCACCAACGAGAGTGATTTTGGATTTAATAATCTGAGTAACTTGTATAGATGTTTAAGATAATCCGTCAACAGTACAAACAAATCATACAGCTCAATAATAAATTGATTTTAAGCTAGGAACATGTTAACAAGGTCTCAGAGACAGACGTGTCCTTCCACTTGCGTCTGTTTATGGTCTTTCTATGCAAGTTCACCCCCCTCAAACTTTCTTAGTTCTATATTCAAAGCTTTTAAAGAAGTAAAATGTGTGCCTTAGTCTTGCAAATGTTACGAACTTAATTAAGTTAGTTTAGAGAGAGAGAGAGAGAGAGGAGAGAGAGAGAGAGAGAGAAACAATACAAACTTCTAAAAACAGCTTCGATAAAAATTTTAATTTCTGATGAAATTTTCCAAATATATATATATATATATAGTATATATACATATAAATAAATAAATACACATTTATATAAATAGATATACATATATATATATATATATATACATATATATATATATATATATATCAAGACCAAAATTAGCATAATACTTAAATGGAAAAACTTATAAAACGACCAAAGTATATTAGTACACGAGTGATATCTAAACCATTTTAGGCGAAATAAGGTAGATTTTAAGGACACGTCCTCAGAAATGTCAGGGATTTGGCCATTTTCCTCACCAGGCTGGCCAACTGCAGATTGGCGATGGTGAGGGACTTTGGTTTGACTGCTCAAAGCAAACTAACCTAGTATTGATGGCCCAGACTGATACATCATGGTGATACACAAAGCCTTTCACCACGTTAAGGTATCCCAATATAAATATTATATATATATATATATATATATATATTATATATATATATAATATATATTAATTCTTTTTATTCTCTGTTTTCTATTTAGATAATGAGGAAATTTATCAATATTTAATACATATATACGAGAGAGAGAGAGAGAGAGAGAGAGAGAGAGAGAGAGAGAGAGATGAAAAGTTTTTGCCCACTATGTTTGCCTCCCCATTATCTGATTCAAGTTATAATAGAAAATTACCATTAGGAGAGAGAGAGAGAGAGAGAGAGAGAGAGAGAGAGAGAAGCAAACATCAACAAAATTCATGGTCTTTAGTCGTGAACCTCTTTTGAAACTTCATCCATATCTAGAAGTATTAACAAGATATGAACAAGCAACAGGAAATCTGAATGGGCACATGATTAAGGCTATTTAGCCTAACCTCTAGGGAATGCACTCCTAGTTTTTTAATATTTTATTGGGCTTTTACTAATTATTTTATTGCTATGGGTAATATATATATATATATATATATAGAATATTATTATTATTATTATTATTATTATTATTATTACTAGCCAAGCCACAACCCTATATGGAAAAGCAAGATGCTATAAGCCCAAGGGCTCCTGCAGGAAAAAATAGCCCAGCGAGGAAAGGAAATAAGGAATAAATGTGATGAGAACATATTAGCAATAAATCATTCTAAAAATAGTAACAACGTCAAAACAGATATGTCATATATAAAATATGTAGACTTATGTCAGCCTGTTCAACATAAAAATATTTGCTGCAAGTTTGAAGTTCTACTGATTCAACTACCCAATTATATATATATATATATATATATATATATAACATTAACAAACGAAGCTTTTTATAGTCCGCTCCTAAACAAAGGTCTCACACATGTCCTTATTCATGTCTGGGGTTTGGACAGTTTTCATCACCACGCTGACCAACTGCGGATTGGTGATGGTGGGAGACTTTCATCTGATCGCTTACAGCAAACGTACCTACAGAAGTATGGGGAGAGAGAGAGAGAGAGAGAGAGAGAGAGAGAGAGAGAGAATGCCACTCGTAAGCGTGATAGAAACTAATAAATCTTTTAGGGTGATAACAAAATGCAAATCAAATTATGCAATTTCAAATATAACCATAAAAAAACTAATTAATATTAAACAATGAGATCAAATAATAATCTCTTTCATCTTGTCGCCTCCTGGAAGGGGGGGGGGGGGGGTAGTAAGGTATATGAAGCCGATTAACCAGAGCTGTCTGTAAGGCCAGAATAAATTTGGTTACACCTAGGAGACTGACTACTGGTCCATGAGCCCACTTCCGGATCGGAAACTCTGGGCAAATTGGACACTCTCTCTCTCTCTCTCTCTCTCTCTCTCTCTCTCTCTCCTCTCTGTTAGACCTACGGGTGGCCGTGACTAATAGTGTTAGATTCGAGTCCCTTCCCCTCAAATACATTCCGCCTCACAATAAAATTCAACTAAGTTAAACTCAGTTAAAATCACTACGTTTAACTGTTAAAAAAACTAGGTTAAACTCTGTTAAAATCGCTACGTTTAAATGTTAAAAAAACTAGGTTAAACTCGGTTAAAATCACTACGTTTAACTGTTAAAAAACTAGGTTAAACTCGCTTAAAATCACTACGTTTAACTCGCTTAAAATCACTACGTTTAACTGTTAAAAAACTAGGTTAAACTCGGTTAAAATCACTAGTTTAACTGTTAAAAAACTAGGTTAAAACTCGCTTAAAATCACTACGTTTAACTGTTAAAAAAATAGGTTAACCTCGGTTAAAATCACTGTGCTTAAATCGGTGAGAATCTAGGTTAAACTCGGTTAAAACAATTAACTTAAACTTATTCAAAATCACTTTAGTAAACTTAATTAAAATAATCACATTGAACTCGGGTAAAATCTCTCTCTCTCTCTCTCTCTCTCTCCTCTCTCTCTCTCTCTCTCTGAATAAAAATTATATTTTTTCCTGAACCAAAATGTGACACTGATTTTTAAATCAACAAATATATAAATCTAAACAGATAGGAAATTAGAGAAGAGATCGACTTATACATTTGGTTTCCTGGAGAGAGAGAGAGAGAGAGGAGAGAGAGAGAGAGAGAGATACAAATTTTAATCTCCAAAGAAATTTTTCTATATATATATATATATATATAATATATATATATATATATATATAAATATATATATATAATATATATAATATATATATATATATATATATATCAGGCACAATTAACGTAAAACTTAAATGGCAAACTTATAATAGCTATGGTAGGCCAGTATTAAGATTTGAATTGGCTTGAAGACGACAGAAGTATATTAGTACATGAGTGATATCTAAACCATTTTAGGTGAAATAAGGTAGATTTTAAGGACATGTCCTCAGAAATGTCTGAGATTTTGGTAATTTTCCTCACCAGGCTGGCCAACTGCGGATTGGTGATGGTGGGAGACTTTTGTCTGATAGCTTAAAGCAAACTTACTTAGTATGGGTGGCCCTGATTGGTAGATAGATCAGGGCGATACACAAACAATTTCATCACGTTAAGGTATATCCATATATATATATATATATATATATATAATTAATCGTCATATACATATCAAAGGCATATGTACAAACGAACACTAAGTACACATATACATCCAAATACGTTAATTGCACATTAATTATACATATCTATATTTACTATGCACATATATACTGTAGCCTATATATACTTAAATGTATGGAGAGAGAGAGAGAGAGAGAGAGAGAGAGAGAGAGAGAGAGCTATAAGCGTGGCCGAAATTCATCAATTATTTGTATTGATATATGAGTATAAAGCAAATTATGCAGATTTCGAATCTAATCTATAAAAGAAAACTGATTAAAAATTAAACATTGAACTATGACCGCTAGTCTAAGAGGTCCCTTCTGGAGGAAAGGCTCTGGGCAAATGGTGTAGGCCTATGTTGATTAAACCTACGGGTGGCCGTGACTAATAGATTTGAGCCAGTTCCCGTCAAATGCACAATGAGCTAAACATTATATTGTTTCCTGGTTTCATCTCGTCTCACTTACAATAAAATGCAACTAAGTTAAACTCTGATAAAATCATTAAGTTAAAGCTAAAAAAAAACTAGGTTAAACTCAATCAAAACTCAGTTAAAATCAAGGTAAACTCATTACATATAAATTTACACACACATATATATATATATATATGCATGCATATATATATATATATATATATATATATGCATGCATATATATATATATATATATATATATATATATGTAGATATATATATGTATATATATATAGATATATATATATGTGTATATATATATATATATATATATATTATTATATATATATGCATGCATATATATATATATTATATATATATATATATATATCGTTACATTGTATAAGTAAAAAAATAATTATTCTAAACCGAAATGTGACATTTTAATCTTCACAAAAAAAAAAAAATAGATATTTCTAAATGAATAAGAAGTTAGAAGGATAGACTTATCCACTAGGTTTTCGAGAGAGAGAGAGAGAGAGAGAGAGAGAGAGAGAGCATTTCCTTTCGAGTTAAGAGCAGTGAAACTAGAATTGGTGTGGATCACTTGATATACGGAAAAAAATATACTTTAGTTGGGCTTACAGCGTACCACATGATTTGTACTAACGACGTAAAACCCTTACAACGGAAATATCTTATACAATTTGCAGATGATGAACAAATAAAATAGAATACTTAAGACTCTCTTCTACAAAAAAATATAAATAAATTCTTTTCTGAAAACTCATTCGATCTTATAACACTTTTTTTCCTTATATTATATACATTTCCATTCTTTTTTTAGGCTAATATATATATATATATATATATATATCATCATCATCTCCTCCTATGCCTATTGACGCAAAGGGCCTTGGTTAGATTTCGCCAGTCGTCTCTATTTTCAACTTCTATTTCAATTACTTCTCCATTCATCATCTACTTCGCGTTTTACATTCCTCAGCCATGTAAGCCTGGGTCTTCCAACTCTTCTAGTCCCTTGTGGAGCCCAGCTGAACATATGGTGAACTAATCTTTCTTATGGAGTGTGAAGAGCATGCCCAAACCATTTCCATCTACCCTCATGATGATCTCATTCATATATGGCACTCGAGTAATCTCTCTTATGGTTTTTCTTCTAATCCTGTCCTGTCATTTAACTCCCAATATCCTTCTGAGGGCCTTATTCCCAAATCTACTAAATCTCCACTAGGCCACTTGAAGAGTTAAAAAACCCAGGCCTACATGGCTGAGGAGTATGAAGCCCGAAGTGGGAGATGATGATTGGAGAGTATTGAATTAAAAGCTCAAGATAGAGACGGACTGACGAAATCTAACCGAGGACCTTTACGTCAATAGGCGTAGGAGGAGGAGATGATGATGATGATGATGATGATGATGATGATGATATATACATTATATAATGAAAGGAATTAACCTTTACTAAACTCAATAAAATTAAATGTCCAATTTCAAATAAAAAATTTAATTAATAAGAAATTTCTTTAATTGAGTAAACAGTCCGAAGCTACTTGCTTCGCTTTCCCTCTCTACATGAATGTATGTACAGAATGTAAAAACACATACATATAAAGGCTTGTGTCGATGTTCTCAAAAGCATTGACACCTGTATATAATATATATATATATATATATATATATATATAATATACATATATATACATATATATATATATAATATATATATATATTATATACGTATATATGCACATGTATAAGCAAATAGGCAAATAGATATATGGATATATAAATAAATTATATATATATATATATATATATATTATACATAACAATGAAAGTGTCAAACAGATTTAGTAGATTTGAGAAACAAAACCTTCAGAAGAATATTGGGAGTTAAATGGCAGGACAGGATTAGAAATTAAACCATAAGAGAGATTACTCGAGTGCCATATGTGGATGAGATCATGATGAGGGGTAGATGGAGATGGTCTGGGCATGCTCTTTGCACTTCCCAAGAGAGATTAGTTCACCAGACTTTCAACTGGGCTCCACAAGGTACTAGACGAGTTGGAAGACAAAGGCCTACATGGCTGAGGACTATGAAGCGTGAAGTAGATGGTGAATGCAGAAATATTGAATTAAAAGATCAAGATACAGATGACTGGTGAAATCTGACTGAGGCCCTTTGCGTCAATAGTGTAAGAGATGATTATATATATATATATATATATATGTATATATATATATATATATATATATTATATAAAAACAATCCTTTCGTATTTCATTTCCCCATCTTTCTCTAATCGTTTGTTTACCCGTAGATCATCGCTGTTCACTTGAGCTTTCTGGCTATCCCTGGACCTCCCTGTCCAATCTCAGTCCCTAAACCCCCCCCCCCCCCTTACCCAATATCACACGCTACATTCACATGATCTCTCCGTGCAGGAAACCTCTCTTCTCTTACCTTCCCTTAATTCGTTACCCATTTCCCCTTACCCTTCCCTCTACCCAAAGAAACACTGCTTCTCTACACCAACATCTGCCCGGGGTATCCCAACCCACACAAGGTTCAGGGTGTCATCCAACTTCTGTCAAATGCGTTTCAATTTTCATTGTTTTAAATCGTTCAAAACTTTCATTCAAGTGTAATTTATAATAATCAAAATAAAATTATTAAAACTTAGATATATAAATGATTTAACTAATTTTGAAGGTTATATTCAGAGGTGATTATAAGCTACAAACCTAATTTCTGTTATTTATATGCTAGCGGTCATACTAATGTCACTTCGTATGTTTGACTGTCATCAATATTATTATTATTATCATTATCACTAGCCAAGCTACAACCCTAGTTGGAAAAGCAAGATGCTACAAGCCCAAGGCCTCCAACAGGGAAAAACAGCCCAGTGAAGAAAGGAAAACAAGGAAATAAATAAAAGATGAGAATAAATTAACAATAAATCATTCTAAAAATAGTAACAACATCAAAACGGATATGTCCTATATAAACTATTAACAACGTCAAAAACAGATATGTCATATATAAACAATAAAATGACTCATGTCAGCCTGGTCAACATAAAAACATTTGCTCCAACTTTGAACTTTTGAAGTTCTACTGATTCAACATTTTTTTTTTTTTTTTAAGATTGCTAGTATTACTTTCGTCATTGATTGTTTGATAAAAAGTTCAAAGCTTGAGTTTTCGAATGAAAGCAAAGGAGAGATGGAATGATTAATGGTGTGTCTGCATATTTGTCAATATAATATTAATAACCCGAGTGTCAATTGTGTATATATAGAATAACTGTGCAAAAAACATATGGCCACATGGAACACTATCTTGGCAGTCTAGTCCAAAGAGCTATTATACACCCTATTTTCTTATTCATATGAGAGAGAGAGAGAGAGAGAGAGAGAGAGAGAGAGAGAGAATTACACGACAGGTTAGTAGAAATTCTGAGAGAAAGCGATCCTACAAATTATGAGGATAATAATAATAATAATAATAATAATAATAATAATAATAATAATATCATATGAATAAAACTTTCCCTCATCTTTGTTCTCTTCAAAAGCGAGAGACACACGTGTGCAACCCCCCCCCCCCGGGACCCAAGCCAACTCCTTAATTAGCTCGAAACCTTCCCCCCCTCCCAACCGAGGGGAAAACAGTGAGATATTCCCACGCTCAGAATTCGAGAAAAGATGAGGGAAATTCTCGAAGGAA
>NW_027172286.1:45000-47500 GCF_036898095.1 Palaemon carinicauda | reverse complement strand
AACCAAGCAATGATTATGTATAAAGTGAGGAAAGGAAACAAGAAAATAGAAAACTACAGAAGTTATAAAGAATGGAAATGGCAACAACATTAAATTAGATCTTTCATACATAAACTATAAAAACTTCAAAAAAAAAAATAAAACAAGAAGAGAAATAAGATAGAATAGCATGCCCGAGTGTACCCTTAAGCAAGATAACTTTAATCCAAGACAGTGGAAGTCCATGGTACAGAGGCTATGCCACTACCCAAGACTATATTACAATATATAATATTGATTTAATGCAAAATGGGAATCGTAATCTATGTTAAAGAATCAATACCCACTGTCCATTAACCACCGTAATATTATTATTATTATTATTATTATTACTAGCTAAGCTACAACCCTAGTTGGAAAAGCAAAGTGCTATAAGTCCAAGGGCTCCAACAGGGAAAAAATAGCCCAGTGAGGAAAGGAAATAAGGAAATAAACGATATGAGAAATAATGAACAATTAAAATATTGAAAAAAAAAACAGTAACAATATCAAAACAGAAATTTCATATATATACTATAAAAAGACTTATGTCGGCCTGTTCAACATAAAAACATTTACTGCTATTTTGAACTTTTGAAGTTTTACTGATCCAACTACCGGAACAGGGATACAGATTTAATCAATTTAATGAAAAATGGAAAATTGATGAAATTATTATACTATCAAAGTAATGAGGAATAGAAATCTTGATCAGTAATTTAGAATGTGAATAAACCACAACACATCAAGTATCAATCTACATAGGTCTTTCTTATGAATTATCAATACTGCACAGGGGATGCACTATATTGTCTTAAAGCAAAATATGAAATATTTATGATATACTTAACCACATGCCTCCTAAACCCTAATAATTATCACATGAATGCATAACAGCCTTTCAATTCATTTGGGCCTTTCATTAAGACTCTTTAGCTATGGTAAGCAGCTCTTCTATAAGGACACTCTAAAAATCAAACCATTGATCTCTAGTCATGGTAATGCCATAGCCTCCGTATCATGGTCTTCCACTGTTTTGGGTTAGAGTTCTCTTGCTTGAGGGTACACTTGGGTACACTGTGCTATCTAATTTCTCTTCCTCTTGTTTAGTTAAAGTTTTTTATAGTTTATACAGGAATTCATTATTTTAATGTTGTTACTGTTCTTAAAATATCTTATTTTTCTTTGTTTCATTTTCTTACTGGGCTATTTTCCCTGTTGAGGTCCCTGGGCTTATAGCATCCTGCTTTTCCAACTAGGGATGTAGCTTACCAAGTAATAATAATAATAATAATAACTATAATAATAATAATAAACAACATTACGAAAACCATTCCTTCCTCTCCGACTTCAGCAATGACAGATTTTCCCACAGTCATCAACACCAAGGCTCGCCTCACGTGAGCCTTCCCCATCCTTTCTCCCCCATACCACATCCCCACCCAATTCCCCATCCTTCCCCACCAACTACTACAGTCAAGTTACGTTCTATCTGTCCTCTGGCCAGCGATGGAGTCTTCCTCTTATCCAGACGGACTAATAAATAACATTTGTCTCAACACTTACAAGCTGTAACATATACAAAAAAATAAGCTAAAGGTAACCAGAAAAAAACATGCATGTATGTATACAACCACATACATGTGTATGTATGCATACAAACACATACATGCGTATCTATACAAATATAGTGTATTCAGGTGTCAATGCAGTGTAAAGATTAAAGGTACCCAAATTAAGTCCACAGAAAACCTTGAAAAAGCGTATGTATGTACAAATCTAATATATATATATATATATATATATATATATATATATATATATATATATATATATATATATATATGTGTGTGTGTGTGTGTGTGTGTGTGTGTGTGTGTTGGTTGACTAGCTAAGATAATTTGCAGGTAAAATAGCAAACAATGACCACAAAGAGAAGGAGTTAGGACTTCTCTGAGACTTTTGTCCTGCAGTGAACTAGCAACAGATGATAATTATTTATTTATATATATATATATATATATATATATATATATATATATATATATATATATATATATATATATATATATATATATATATATATTCTATTCCAAACTCTAGTATCATTAGTGTATATAAATTTAATATAACAGTACAAAGCCGAGATACCCACATGAAATACATACCCTCTTATTCATATGAGAGAGAGAGAGAGAGAGAGAGAGAGAGAGAGAGAGAGAGAGAGAGAGAGAGAGGACAAAATTAGACGACAGGTTAGTAGAAACTCATATGACAGAGCCTAAAAGTCATGATGATAATAATACCAAGAGTAATATTAATAAAAACAACAACAACAACAATACTTCCCCTCATCTTTTCTCTCTTCAGAAGCAAGCCTGTCACCTACCCGGGTGTCTCCCCCCCCCCCCCATATCAATTAGCTCACAGTTTTGTTGACATTAACACAATAGGCAGGAAGTGAGCTGTCAAACCCATTTCT